>NW_017828852.1:561515-575346 GCF_001891065.2 Hippocampus comes
GAGAGAGAGGCAAAGTAGCAAAGGGCAGATGAGGAGAAGAGGGAAAGAGGAAAAATCTCCACATGTCTATCTTCTTGTTCTCCATTTAGTGAACTCGTAGTGTTTTCACAGAGAATGTCCGAGAATGTCTATTTCTGGGACTCTGAGCAACTATTACGTGGACTCCATCATAAGTCAAGAAAGCGATGAACTCCCGGCCCCAGCTCATTTTCCCAACGTCCAGTTTTCCGGCTCCAGCTCCGCCGCCGCTGCAGCGGGCGGAAGACAGCCCGGCTCGGCGGCACCACCGGAGCATCCGCTCCCCGAGTCATATCCGTCCTGCAGCTTCCAGCCAAAGCCCCCGCTCTTCTCATCACCCTGGAGTCCATTCAGTCCACATCACCATGGGGCGAGCGGTCTTCCGACGGTCTACCACCCGTACATACCGACACAGCACGTCCCTTCCACGGACACTCGCTACCTCCGCTCGTGGCTGGAATGCGCGCCGCCGCGCGGGTCCGACTGCTTCCCGGGCCAGGGTCAGAGCGGCCAGGTCAAACTGGAGCCCCAGCCCGGCCGTCCTGGCGTGGAGACCCCGACCAAAATCGGCGGACAGAACCAGCTGGAGAGCGCTACTTACATCCTGGAGTACCGATCTGCGGCTCCGCCCGCCGCGATGCCCGGTGTGGCTTTCGGAGAAAATAACGACTCTTGCGAAGGGAGCGAAGACAAAGAGGGCCTAGATCAAAGTAAGTTATTCGGGCAGGAAATAGCACTTTGACGAAAGACACGCGATGATTGGGGAGAGGGATTGTAAATACTTTTAATGCTGCTGTAAAACAAGAACAAAGACCTGGGGAGCCAAAGCCACTTTGCGCTGTCGAACCATTACAGCTATCGAAGACCAAGATGGGATAGTTCGTCCGGTGTCACAGACCTCTGGAAACAGTCCGGCATTTGAACTAAATTTGACTCTGAGTGATGTTATGTTTGATGTTTGTGATTTTCTTAACACATCGTCCTATAAAGAAAGTGACAAAACATTGAATGAGCCGTTCATAAACGCTACTTTTATAAGCCATAGAAAGCACTGACTTCTCAAAATACAATCAGTTTAAGTTCTAGTATTATTACACATAAACAGCGCATTATGCAATATCTCGTTATCTCTCTCTCTTTCTCTCTCCCCGTCTTTGTGTGTGTGCCTCTGTCTGTCTCTCTCTCTCTCTCTCTCTCTCTCTCTCTCTCTCTCTCCCCCCTCGCTCTCTCACTCTCCCTTTCTAACCTTCTTTCAAACACGTGCAGTGCACTAACGTTACATCGATATAGTTATCAATGTAGTTCTTGGAAAAAGGCCATTCATAAAAAATTAATAAAAGTCCCCTAGGGAAGTTAGGTCTTTCACCACTATCACAAAAAAATCTGTTTTATTTCTTTATTTTTTTAAATAAACCACATTGAATACATCATAACTCATCCTATGTTCTGTACAGGATGGTGTCCTTACCTTATATTGAAAATATCAACTTTAGAAATGAGACAGCAGCAAATAAAGATCGGTAAACAAAAGTCCAGACTGTATCGTTTCAATCTGTGGTTAACAAATAGTTTTATTCTAAATATTTGTTCTTTTATCCCAACTTTTGCTTTGATTTACTAAATTAACATTTGTCCATGATTCTAAAAATAGAATTTGGATTACAAATTTAAAACATGAAATTCGAAGGTCATGTTTTCTATGGTTATTGCAATAATTATGATTACTGTTCGTGTTATTGCAATTATTTATTGTAGTAGTGGCGGTGGTGATGCTGTCTTATACTGTATCTTAACCCTTTCATGCCCCTATAACCTGACAACATGATAAGCTGTCCATTGTAGTAACCGCTCTCCCCGAAAGGGTTAAAAGGGCAATTCCTTAATTTCAGAGCACATCTGCCTTCAATTCTGACATTTGGGGTTCAAACCTTGCCTGAGTTTGCATGTTCTCTCTATACGTGCACAGGTGCAGTGCTCCTCCCCACATAAAAAAAAAAACAAAACATGCATGTTCGGTCAAGTGAAGACACTAAATTGTCCGTGTTGTTTGAATGCGAGTGATGGTGAGCACTCCATGGGGGACCCGCAGCCTGTCGGCCAAAGTCAGTTTGGATGCTTCATATTACCCATCAGTGAGATAAGCTCCACCTCACCGTGACCAAATGAGGCCAAGCAGCAGGATGAAAAGAAAATGTGAATGCTTGAATATTGGTAGGTTGACCAAAGAAAAGTCGGGTCACTGAATCACGCGTCATACTTTTTGAAGGCCGGATGATTTTAAATCCCTGTCTGCATATGCTTTTAATCCAGCACTTTAACTGAACTTCCTTCTGGGGTTTGGCCTCCAATATGAACTTTGAACATCGAATACTTCAGTTGGAGGTCAAAGATGGCTTGGTTTTAGTTTTCTACATTATTTTCCAAAGTTGACTTATTATTGGTGGATCCAAAAATATCTCCTGGAATGATAGACTGGCTGAGGCCCCCTGCCTGCTCAACCATTCAAATGTGCAGTGTCAAAAGGAGTGTCAGTTATGTGCTCTGCTCTTGGTGTGTATACGTACATAACGGCAAATGTTGAAAGGCTTCTATACTGTAGTCCGTATCTGATGTATATAATCTATCTATATATCTATATAATCATCTACATTCATCCCACAGTACCCTGCCTAGCTCTCTACGGTCAACTTGTGGCTGTTTTGCCCTGGTCTGTGGAATGGGTTGACATTTAGGAGAAGATGCTTATTATCTTTCTTTTTGCAATGCAAGCAAGTCACCACTACTGTCGTGTATGTAGCAATTGCCAGCAGCTGGACTGCTTGGCTGCGTGCATTCAAAAGTAAACGGACTTGATAGACACATACCATGTAAACATTTAGTCCTCCTTAATGTTTGCAATTTCAAATGTATAACAAGTGCATCTTTGATGAACCCTTTCAGGGACAGCGGTTACTACAGTGGACATCTTATCATTTTGTCAGGTTAAGATAAGATAAGAAAACCTTTATTAGTCTCGCAATGGAGAATTTCCCAATTCACAGCAGCAAAGTTATAAAAGGAAGAAGTAGAAGAACAAAATATAGGAGCTGCTGGAAAGGCAGCCACTCTCGCGGCGCCATCTTGAAGTCAAAATAACAAAATAACAAAACACAACACATAAGACACAGACAGTCGTGCAATTTTAATCACTTTTCCTGCTGTAAAAACCCACTTTTACAGGGTGCATGAAAGGGTTAAATGTTGGTTAGAGTCCATTTTTGGCTAACACTGTTTTGCGGTTACAAAGGGTGTGCGTAATGAATTTGTTTTTCCGGTGCCAATCACAAGCAAAGGGAAGGCAATGTTCTATTTTTTGTCACTATTCTTGATCTAATTATTTTATATTCAGGGTCTCAAAGTATTGTTCATACAAATCTAGACTGAAATTAAGACTTCTTCAGCATTAGCACCGGCTAGCCATTAAGACTCCCCACGTCCAATCTTCAAACATTGCATCAGCGTCACAGAAGAGGAAGTCTGTCATAAACCGAGAAGCCCCTGTAGTTTTGCGTCGTTTGGTATTTATTGGCAAGCTATACGTTTGGTGATTTCCCCAAAGGTATACCACTTTTTTCAAAATGGCCACTATATGTGGAGAGTGTAGACCATAAGGAGAGAGCTACCTTTCAATATACCGCACTAATTAAATTGAGCATCCCGCAACAGATTATTTTCACATTACCGGTGCTGGGCAACCATCCAGAATAAACTACAATATTACACTTCAAATCTTTGCGCTGCTGTTTCTGTTGCCGGCAGAGCTGGGAAAATTATTACCTCTGAAGTTTATTAAGTTATCACAGGGTGAACAACCCCATTAATTGGCGTGCTGCTGTTGGTGGTTGGGTGAAGTGTAGAGGGGGGATTGGGCGGAGGGGGTGGGGAGCAAGGATAAAATACGACGGAGAAATGTAATAACGTGCCTTGGGATATATGAGGGGTCAATTTCTGGAACTATTAGGGTGAAATTGCAAGCGAAGGGAGAAAGAGGCGAGAGAGGGGATGCGATATTAATCCAATCGGCGTTCGGCTCAATGTTTCCACGCAAGCTGCATTCATCATGGTGGACACAGGCAGGAAAAGACACATTGGTCAGCAATTGAATTTTTCATGTTGCACAGCCACGGGCGATAGCGGTATCCTTTATGGGAGTATCAGTCCTTCCATCTCTGTGTTTGTCCACGCCACATCTCAGCCGGACATTTTCGTTAACAGCTACAAGAAGCCCAAGACGGGAATAGTGGATCACCAACACACATATTCTCCATGCCCGCCTTCTTTCCAATGCTCATAATCTTTTCCTATCCTCTCCGAAGTGCACCGCCCTCCAGAGCATTCTGTCAGCCCGGGTGACAGGCACGGTTGTGGCGAATCTTAAACAGTAATGGATTGTTCTAGAAGCGATTATATATGACTGTAAAGCACCCACTTTAGCGAGTGACACAAGTACAGCACACCCCGGTCTCGTCATCCATCTTCTCCTCACCTCCCCACTAGGCATTATTTTCCCTGAGAAGAAATCAATACCTTACATTTGGGCCATGTTGGAGGAAATTGATTACGCAGCGTATTAAGGACGTGTGAACTCATGATGGTCACTGACTAATTCTTGGGTAAAAATGAAGAGCGGCAAGATCCAGCAAAGACGTGATGGCTCTCTTGATTTTTTCCTCTGCGATGTGTTGAGGTTATTTTGATGTAATTGTTCAACTCCTCTCTTATACTTGACTTCACAGGTGAAAATTATATTTTAGTTTTGAACGTTTGTCCTCACTGCCTTTAAAATACTTTTGTACTTTCAACACAAGAGGAATAATTGCCAAGTTTGACTGAAATCAAATTTAAAAAGGAAATTGAGAATTTTATTTCACTTAGAAAAAAAAGAGAAAGCATACATCAGTGCAGGTTAACTAAGACATCTGGAGTCATTCCTCTTTTCTAAGATAACAAAGTGTCATCCATGCATTTTATTTTTACCATGCACAAAAAATGTTCAATATCAGTATTAACATTGCCGTTTGGGAATTGTGTGCTCTAAAAATATATGGAGTATCATCAAAAACGTACATTTCCAAAATATGTAAATATATGCCATCGCTGTGTGCATTCCCGTTCTTAGAAATACAAACGTCACCGCCTATCGTAAATATGCTATCAGATTGCTCTGGGTGGCGTTGAAATATATTGTTGTTTTTATTTCCTGCTGGCTTTGTTTAAATTCTGAATTCATTTCACGCCGCAAAGGCAATCGGGTTCTTGCAAATAACAAGCCAGGGGTGAGATATCGAAAGAAAGACATTAAAAAGCACCGTGGGACTATATCTGTTTAATTGATGCGTCACTTTGGATGCAGTGATCCATGAATGGTGTCAAATGAAACAGCCGCTGATATGCTTCTGTCGGAAATGTGACCCTTGATGACAAAATTCGATGTATGACGCATGATGGAGCAAAACGATATTGTTGTTTATTTATTTTGAATTTGGGATAGATTATTTACTGTTTTTTTTTTTTTATCCACAACTTTGTATATTTCTCCTTCCTCCAGACGACCCCTCCGCCAATTGGTTACACGCGCGCTCCTCCAGGAAGAAGAGGTGCCCGTATACGAAATATCAGACGCTGGAGCTGGAGAAGGAATTTCTGTTCAACATGTACCTGACGCGCGACCGGCGCCATGAGGTGGCGAGAGCGCTCAACCTGACGGAGAGGCAAGTCAAGATCTGGTTCCAAAACCGGAGGATGAAAATGAAGAAACAGAGCAAGGATCAACCCAAGGATTAACGGGATTTACGCGAGCGTGTGCACGCACTGAAAATACCACACAGACGGACTTGCACGCTCATACAGTCTACGTTGTTCGACTATAGTAACATAACCTGCAACCTCAAAGGAAATAAGAAAAAAAACGCATTACTGCTGATTCCATTCTGTTTCACCCACACGACCGATCGTTTGTTTTGTTACTTGTGCTTTACGGATGATCGCGTTTGGAAAGCATGATGTGTATATTTGGGAGTTATCGTCTTCTCGGGAAATTGACGGGTATACACGGACTATCCTCATAGACAAAGATGATTTGTTTTTAGACTTGGACGGAGTAACACGCGTCCGTGCACTTTTGGTATTTACTGTCGTGTCACTCGCGTCCGGGCGCACCAGGTGCGGAAACCAGTAATTCGCGCAGTCATGAATAACGCCGATACACACGCGATCGTCACTGCCTCTCTTTTGCACGGGGATTTTCCGTTTCTAATACTTCCATGAGTACGGAGCGGGTGGCACACGCTGATAACATATTCTCGGTTTAGCCTTAGTAATGAGCAGATTTACAGTGTTGAATCTTTTTACAACCGGACAGTTAAAAAGCTGTTGTAAATTTAATATTATCGACGCGTTCTTAATTCGATATGGCAGGCGCTCATTTCCTTAAATTAAAAATTAGCGATGTTTCATGAGTTGGTGGGGGGATTTAGATTTCAAAGGATTTCATTGTTATTGTGAGCCACAGAGGCAATGCGTCTGTCTTTGGTTTGCCCAGGCCACGAACAAGGGCTGTCGAATTTTTTTTTTCCAAACTAGTTGCTGATTTCCGATGCTATCGTACAAAACGAACCACACACTGAAAAAAAATCTCTTCAATGTCGCTGTTGCATTTTCAGAAAGGCGCTCTATTTTTATACACTAAATAAACATCTGCTATGCAAGTACAGTACTTTAAAAATACAACATCGGACTGAAGGAAGGGCCAATCCATTTCAAGAAAATTTTTTTTCAATCGCCGAATTAACGTTATTTTTCTGATAATGTCATCGCTCGGGGCTGTATATGTCAACATCATTCAACAAAACATACACTAGGTTTATGTACAGTTTTATTGATCGGAGAGTTGATGAAAAAGGCCACGTTAGAAGGTCATCTTGTTTTATGATATTTGAAGTGTTGTCGTATTTAAATGGCGCGCGGTGGCAGTTTTATGGGCAGACCATAAACAAGACATCGGCGTTGGAGGCGAGTCTCTTGTCCACAAGTCTTTGCGAAGTGAAGCGCTCTATCCAGACACTTGACGCACAGCGTCAAATCCGATAATTCAGGTTCAAATGTTTACATTGTTTGCGCATGCCTCAAGTCGCTCTTATATTTGCTATGTTCGTTCACTCTTTGTCAGTGGCGAAACTTCCACAGGATAATGCTTGCAAAAAAAACAAAACAAAAAAAAAACATTAAAGCTGTTTAAGAATGTGATATTTCTAATTTATTGTACATAAAGTGATTAACTTGTCTTTTTGAGAATGACTTCAATGGTCTAATTTGTCCTCTCGTGAAGCAAAAATCCTAATTTCCTTTTGAGATTGTCGTTTTTTTTAATGTCTGTGAGTCTAAACTATCTCTTCTCGAGTCAGTCATGCTTCTGCAGTTACTTGATTGAAAGTTGACCACTACACTGAAAAGTAGTTTGACCCAGATTGAAATATAGGCCTACTTTCAATTATTATCTCCATCGGCGGGCGCGTCATATTTACACTCCCTGTTATGACTGAAGGGCAACGTTTACAATTTTTGATATTTAATATCGTATTCAACGCGGAAACTGTAATCTGTGGTGAAGGTTGACAGGCGTCCCGCCTAATCATGGAGCTTTTAAACCCCCCCCATAAATATGATCGTCTCTCCCTTTTTCAGCGTTGTCACTTGTTTCTCTCATGCTGGATTTCTATTAAAGAGACTTAATTAATTTCGGCATTGTTTCCTTTGATTGCCTTGCACGCGACTAATTTGATATACGGTAGGCCATGTGGAAAAAAAATGGGAACGAAATGAGTGCGAGGTTCGTTAACAACTGGGCGTTGTTATATTTAAGAAACGACGCGATTTGCTTTGTTGCAAATTGTAAAAGCCAATGAAAATAACTGTTTAATTTCAGTCCCTCGTCGGGTTTCATTTGGGTATCTGTGGGAAGAACAGAGGAGGGGGAGCGCAAAGACGTAACTTCATATGACCGCAAATAAGGAGGAAGGAGAGGATGAACCCGCATGTGTTTAAAATATGGGTCTCCTCGACTGCACGCTGGAGTTGAAAGGAGAGGGGCGTCTGTTTGGCTGCAACACCAAAAGACCGTCATAAAGCCATAAACGTCGCAACCCCCACAAGCAGTTGATCGGCGCATTCATTCGAGGCGTCGTCACCCTTCCGTTGGAGTCCCGCGGGAGGGAGGGAGGTTGTCCCTGTTTTGGCTTCTGAATTCGGAAGACCAACACTCGCTCGAAACATTCAACGCTTACCTTGTCGCATACATTCCAAATTGTTGCAAGTACAACGATAATGTACATTTTCTCGATTCTTGTTCTTGTCTGAATTAGAATTAAATAATTCCAAAATGGCGGGACAAAAAGTAACAATATTCCATGATTTTCCCTCAAATATATACAAAGGCAAATCCTCTCAGGAGAACATAATCATGCTTTACTGATGAATTAAAATATTCGTAAGAGAGTCTATAAGCTTCGAATCCTGCTGCAGACCCAAATATTCAAAATGGGATTGTGTTTCTGAGACATCTTTGTCTCCTTCAAATTCCTTCTTACAAAGGCACGCTCATTTGCTCGCTTGCCCCTGTGCGAATTCGTTCTTAATATGAAACGGCAAAACGTGTGGTGTGCATGACGCTGCAAGAGAGCTTTCCCCTTCAGAGAGTAATAAAATGTATCATATTTTTCGAAGTGCGCTGGGATTTTTGGGGAGGTTTCCGAATTTATGTTTACCTCATGACTCTTTATTTGAGAAGCACTTGAGGATCTATTTTTGAGTCTTATCATTCCTGTAACTCATTCAGTCAAGTGCATGTCAAATAAATAACATGAATAGAAATTATACGTGTTTATATGGATTTAAATTTCTTTTCTTCTGTGCTTGCCGCTACCTCCCACATCCCCTCCCACGTCCTCAAAACACCCCTTGTTAGATTAATAGAAGACTAAATTGAATGTAACTGCTCGGGTTATCCCCCCCCCACACACACACACACACATTCTTCTGTACGATTCACAATAGACTGACGAGTCCAACGTCTCTCAAAATCAGCTGGGATTGGCTCACCATCAAAATAATGTCTATAGCTGGAGTCTCAAACTCAATTTCACTCAAAATAGAGTATGGGTGTATATGGGCCACGGCAAGTATTGCACAAAAAAGTGGTTCAACTATTTCAAAAAAGCACAACTAATCCACTCTTCTCGATCTTCGTGAGCGGTTCAGAACATGAACAGGTTCTTCATAGCATTCGCAACACTCCTCCTTTTCCTCTCTGCTACTTTGCATTCTTCTCAACATGTATATAGCTGAGCAATGACATCTCACTCTGCATTTAAAACAGGTTAGAGAGCCCCTGTGCTCAACACCCAAAATCATTGCCTCTCCTTTTTTTTTCTTGAAATTGGCTGCTCTTGTTGCCAACCTGAAAAAGACATGACTGGGACTCGATGATATATCTTTTCCTTCCACTGGGTGTCACGTCAGAATTATGTTTTGCCGAAAGCTGTCATAAGCCTCAGCTATGGCAGCCCATACTGTAAGTGATTAAACACACACACACACACACACACACACACACACACACACACACACACACACACACACACACACACACACACACACACAGACGCACACACACAACCACACAACGCCCAAGGCAAAAAAGTTGGGGGCCGCCTAATATTTAACTTTCATGTCAAATATAGGGCCATAAAATATCACTCAATGGCCCACAAATGGCCCCCGGGCCTTGAGTTTAAGGCCTTTGGTCTATACGGATGGACAATTATTTAAACTTTCTAAAGTGCTAAACATATAACACCGACGCACTCGTTAGAATATCTTTTGTGTGTTAACAGGATCAAAATTGATATGTTATATGCAACTTAACCATGAATATGGGCTGTTGCAAATGTGATTTTTCAAGGAGCACACACACACACACACACACACACACACACACACACACACACACACACACACACACACACACACACACACACACACACAAAATCAAACACATTCAATGTTGTGGTGATGCAAAAATGAGCATGCACGAGTGAAGGACAAGCAAAGCTAACATTTATTGTATATTCAAATGAATGAATAGAATTCCCAAGAATTCATCACACTCAAGAGCAAAGGTACTACGTACCAGGGGCGATTCTAAGATCAGAGGTTTATGGCCTTGTCAAACTACACGATTTTTTTTTTGTTGTTCATGATGGTAACGCTGTCAGACGATAAATATCACTCTGTGTCTTGGACCGGGCGAATTGTCACCTTACAAGTCTATCGCCGACCAGACCCTGCCCATTTCGTTGCGAGCTTCCATCAAGATTCAGTCCATCGGCGCAGGTCCGTCGAGGAGGAGGGACAAGCAGCTGTCAAAGTCACGTCAGCAGAGGCATTGTGTGCATGTGCGTTGTTTGTATGTTCAGAAAAGGCAAAAAATAAATTTAAAAAAAGAAAAAAAAGAGTCTGGACCTGTTCTTGGATGGTGGGGAGAGAGCAGTATGGACAGTCTGTTCTCCAAAAAGAACTTGAGGTAACAAATTTGTTTAATGACACCACGTTTGCTAATCAGCTCCTAGCTTTGCAATTAGCAAATGTAGTTGAAATGCTACGTATACTTTCCAGCATTTCCCCTTTTTGCTCAAGTCACTTTTTAAAGACTGTACACCACATTGCGATTGTGTGCACCACGTCCAGTCTCTCGTCCTAAGAGGGCACTGTCTTCCTATTAGTCAAGGCCGAAGAACCAATCGAAGGACAACAAAGGACGGCAAAACAAACAAAAAACATGCCAAACTAAAACATGGCGTGAAGCATCCCAGACACATGACAGCCAATTTCTTTTTATTTATTTATGTATGTATCTATGTATTTATTTCATTGGGACAGTGCACATTAATCAATGCAAGAATAAAGAGTGTAAAAGCGCCGGACTCAGCATAATGCTCGTTTTCAGCCGTAGTCCCAATAGTTGAGTATACTGTATGTCACACTACACGAGCTACGACGTGTCAAGACAACTCAAACTCTGCGACGAGACACTTCTGTCGGCTCAAAATTGGGCTACAATCGAGTCGTCTGACCTCGGCATTAGACGTGCTACGGAGAGGTCAGTGGGTGCTACAAAGACCTGGTGGGTGGAGGACTGTATGTGGGGGTTGGGGTCTTCGGAGGAGTGTTGTGCATTGACCAGTGGGAGGTTGGGATGAGGTGCTTGCCACTCCCAAAAAGTGTGCAGGAAGTCTACGAGTGAATATCTTAAGAGGGCTGCAAGGAAGCTGTGAACAAGGAGTTATGATCGTCACCTGCCCCCAGGAGGAACCTGGTTGAAGACCTCCCAGACAAACAACTGCGGCGTCCTTACGCAAAACCCCAAGACCCCGAACTGATGTTTGTGGGTGCCACGAGGGTGTGTTCAATGCAAAAGTAAAATTTTGTGTATGCATAAATGGCAAACACAAAAGAGGCTCTTCTCTTCTTCATCATTATCATCATCATCATCAAAGTTATTTAACTCTTTCATGCACCCTGTAACCTGATAACATGATAAGATGTCCACCGTAGTAACCGCTGTTCCTGAAAGGGTTAAATGAACCACAGTACTGGAGGAAAAAATTGTAATCGTAAAATATGAACATATGGTAACATATGTGAGGCACATTGCTTTGTGGATGAAAAATGCGATGTAAATAAAGCTGCCTCGCTTCGCCTTGCCCACTATCTGGGGAGGACAACTTTTGAACATACACATTGATGGTATGCATGTTGCTGAGGTAAAACAGCCCCCTTAGGTGAGCACAACATTTTGTACATCTTTTTCTTGAAATGCAATTTCCTCCTCACTTCATCTCCTTCTCATCGAGTGAAATTAGTAAATCACGTTGTCCTATCATTTCCTGCCTATGGAATGAAATCCATTGGTATATGCTAAGCTTAGCCTGTGTGGTTTCGAATGAGAGGCTAGAGGTGACATAAAAAAAAAAAATTAAAAATAAAAAATAAACTGAATGCGAATGCAGTACGTAAAACCCGATCACTACTTTATATCTCTGTACCAACAGCCAAGGTGCAGATACGTAAGCAATGCATTTTACAGTTAACTACGATGTAAACTGATACATGACTCCAATTTTCATCATTCTAGAAGGACAGACCACAGACCGAACACTCTTACCTGAACTCGGCTTTTGTTTGCTGAGGCTACTTGTCTGTAAGTACGCACACACACATTCACGTGTCACTTAGCTAGACAGTAGCAGCAGTGTAGGCTTTAATATGAACACATATACTTTGCATATGTTAGATTCTCTAATTCCAATCAAAAAAGGAGAAAGGCAGGTGTACTGTTTGACTACATCTAACCTTTCGTAGCTTGAAAAAAAACTTCTGCTCACTCCTACCGAGCAACATGACTGAACTATAAAATGAAGCAAAAAGGAAAAAAAAAATTATTTAACTCTTTCATGCACCCTGTAACCTGATAACATGATAAGATGTCCACCGTAGTAACCGCTGTTCCTGAAAGGGTTAAATGAACCACAGTACTGGAGGAAAAAATTGTAATCGTAAAATATGAACATATGGTAACATATGTGAGGCACATTGCTTTGTGGATGAAAAATGCGATGTAAATAAAGCTGCCTCGCTTCGCCTTGCCCACTATCTGGGGAGGACAACTTTTGAACATACACATTGATGGTATGCATGTTGCTGAGGTAAAACAGCCCCCTTAGGTGAGCACAACATTTTGTACATCTTTTTCTTGAAATGCAATTTCCTCCTCACTTCATCTCCTTCTCATCGAGAATGAAATTAGTAAATCACGTTGTCCTATCATTTCCTGCCTATGGAATGAAGTCCATTGGTATATGCTAAGCTTAGCCTGTGTGTTTCAATGAGAGGCTAGAGGTGACATAAAAAAAAAAGAAAAAAAAAAAGAAACTGAATGCGAATGCAGTACGTAAACCCCTATCACTACTTTCTCTCTCTGTACCAACAGCCAAGGTGCAGATACTGTACATAAGCAATGCATTTTACAGTTAACTATGATGTAAAGAGATACATGACTCCAATTTACATCATTCTAGAAGGACAGACCACAGATCGAACACTCTTACCTGAACTCGGCTTTTGTTTGCTGAGGCTACTTGTCTGTAAGTACGCACACACACATTCACGTGTCACTTAGCTAGACAGTAGCAGCAGTGTAGGCTTTAATATGAACACGTATACTTTGCATATGTTAGATTCTCTAATTCCAATCAAAAAAGGAGAAAGGCAGGTGTACTGTTTGACTACATCTAACCTTTCGTAGCTTGAAAAAAAACTTCTGCTCACTCCTACCGAGCAACATGACTGAACTATAAAATGAAGCAAAAAGGAAAAAAAAAAAGCAGCCTGGTAATGATAATCATGTGACGGTAACGAGTGGTAGAAGATGAGGAATTGTCCACATATCCTGGTTACACTTACAAATTCACTCCATGGTGGTCTCGTTCTGCACACAGTGCATATTAGCTTGGCTTGCAAATGCGGGTGGGGTGAAGCGGATCGAGTCATTTTTTGGGGAGCAAAAGTGTGAGGGAGGAGCGGGTCATAGATTTTTCTTCTTAAAGTATAATTTTTCAATCAAGTACTGTATGTTTTTTTTCAATACAAATTTGTTCAAAATGGTTCAAAACAACACACAATTATGAAACAATAATAATAATAATCATAATAATAATAA
>NW_017828852.1:575368-600895 GCF_001891065.2 Hippocampus comes
TAATAATAATAATAATAATAATAATAATAATAATAATAATAATAATAATAAAGACCTGTAAAATTTTGGGTGGGCTTGGAATCTCTTCAGGGGTGGTCTTGGGCGTAAAAGGGTCCGCTTCTGGCTAGTATTTGGCACTAATTTCTTTTGTGGTTGTTTCAGAACCAACCATTAACCAGAGGTGCATATAGCACCAAACAAGAACCAAATGGTTCTTATAAATGAATTCTATTTTATCGAAAGAATGGTGCGATATTGTTTTTCAATTACCACTTTCAAGAACCCGTCATGACTGGTTCAGTATTGGGTTCATGAACCCTTGAAGAACCCAAGTGGTGTACAATAGCTCTGTATGAAACTAGGAGTGCAATATAGAACCTCAGAAGCACCTTCACTTTTTTAGAGTGAATCACAAGCGAGTCGAATCATCATTGAGTCGTTTATTGAGAAATAGGTAAATGTGTACACTTTTCAAACAAGTATACTCATTTATATGGCACATGTGTGCATGTGTGCGTGTGTGCGTGTGTGTGTGTGTGTGTGTCTGTGTGTGTGTGTGTGTGTGTCTGTGTGTGTCTCTGTGTGTGTGTGCGTACAACAATGTTGCTGAACAACACAGACTCTGTGTAACCCCACAATGTAAGGCTTGCCCAATGAAGCTGCAGCCTTTGAGCGGATTTGCTCCGGTCCCAACAAAGCTATCCCATAAACCATCTGTGCACAGGACAGCAGATGATTGTGATACTTCACTGAGGTCTATAGCAGGGTCGGGGTTTCATTAAATCCAGACAGCCTTTACTCCGCAGCTGCAGGCCTCCCTCCAGCCTGAGAACGATGACTGCAAGCTGCTTCGCCCCACACTGTGTGTGTGTGAGAGGGGTGGTTTGCTTTGACACATGGCACAGTAAATCTAAGAGAATGCAGCCTCTCACAACAATACACATTCATTTTGAATTAATAGGTAAGTTGATGTTATAAAGGCAAAGCGAGAAGCATAAGAGGTGCTTTGTGGGTATCCGAAGGGAGGTGAGGTCCCGGTGATATCATTTGAAGCAAGTGTGATCAGTCAAGAAAAGGATAGCATGCACACAATTATTCAAATATCATGTTGATTCTATAATCAAGACCATGCCCCTGAAACAATCGAGAGAATAATTCTATTGTGATTTTTTATTTTTTTTGTGCATGCAATAGGAAAAAATGTGGGCGACTGAAGTCTTCTTATCAACACAATCACTCAAACTGTCTTAATCTCAAACTAGCACACTCAGCATGTCCTATAAATGAGCAGTAAAAGCCATAATGTGTACCACGTTTAGGATCAGTTGTGTGCTTCATCATCACTGGGAAATTCCAAAAGGTTTCCAAATTACAATCCGAGTTCCACCACCGGTAAAAATTATATTTTAACCAAGGCCAACATGGCCAATATGTCTTTAGTTTATTCTCCTTTTCAAATCAATCCCTCACTGTGTGCCTACAGATAACCAGTGTGTGTGTGTGTGTGTGTGTGTCTCGGCTCCCAGAACCCCTCTACGCTTCAGCATCAATAATTCAACAAGCATATAGAGTATCCCTCTTCTTCAGACCTTTATAAAAGAGAATTATTCCCCGCGTGAAACAATTGGCTGTAAGATCCCATCCGCCGTTCCGGACTCGGTAAAGCAAACGCTGCTGGCTGCTCTGTACGTGTTACAGCTGCGATGACGGACAGAGGAAGTGGTTGTAACGCCATCAAACAGAAACACTGAGCGTGTGTTGGAGCTCCCCCACATAGCGGGACGTTAACAAATTCGTATTCATGTGGAATATGACAATTAGAATGAGCGGACAGCAGGATATTTGTGTTTTGGTTCTGGTTTGGTTGTGACAATGACAATGATGGTATTTCACACAAGACATATTGATGACATTTGTTTTATGTACATGAGTGCTGCTGCGAAGAATAATAATACTGAAAACAATGTTAAGAAAGACAATGCTGTTTTGAGAATTAGATGATTCTGTGGCTTTCTGGGTCACACACATTAAAGGCATGAAAATGTTAAAATTTCAACCAGACAATTGCAGCGGTTATTCCCAACCAGTGTGCCGTGAGCGCTCCAACAGTGTGCCGCGGTAACTTATCAAATTTTACTTAATTGGTGAGAAAATTGTTTATTAAAAACAAATAATGTATCTAAGTCCCTCTATCTATGCCGGCAACTTATACTGACAGACAGAACAAATGAATGATCTTCTATTCGATGGCAAAGAGGATGGGATTGACATTTGTATGCTTGTTTTATGACAATTCTGTTTGGTTCTTTGCCGTGTGATTTTTCGAACTTGAAATTTGTGCCATAACTCAATAAATGTCAGACATCACCAAATTACAGGAAAAAAAGAATGTTGAGTTTTTCTGACAATAATGGCCCCAATATATATTATGATGTAGAATGAGTGCATAATTATAGTTCCTTGCACAGGATGATTCATTCAGGCGTTAAACTCGTATTTGGGTGACCAGAGTCCATTTTGAATACCACTAAAAGTTGGAAAAAAGACAGTCGATCTAAAGAAATTGTATCGTCATTATATAGTATTGTGGCTAAATGTGCGGGCTCAGTTTCCACTCAGTGAGTTGCTTTCGATATGTGGCCAGAGGCTGACTGGCGACTAGTCCAGGGTGTCATCTGCCTTTCAACCATACCGAAGTCTGTTGTTATCAAGGAGTACAGAAAATATCACACCATCTTTCATGTTTGAAAACTCGTTAGAAAATCTTGAGTATTCATTTGAGAGTGTGTAAAAGATTATAAATGTAATAAATCACGCAGTGGACCCCCGTGTTGAAAACAGTGGCCCGGAGCTCCTCATTGGGCTTTTTATTTTTTATGTCCATGGATCATGCGCACGCATCGGAGGCAGATCGAATTCACCTCACCCAAAGTTGCTCACCTAACGAGAAGACAGTGATATTGATAATTGATTGTTTAATAATTGCACGTTGGTATGTGGAAAACATTTGCAATAATAATAGTGGTTATATTTACAATATCAAAAAAAGATCTCGGTTGACTTCTAAAGCTCTGCCATGCCCCCCCCCCCCGCGCCCCCTCTCCTCTCGCCGTCATTGTTTTGCACACGTCCTATTTTCAAACACGGAAACTACGAGAGGAGAAGGAAGTGCAGCACGCACCAGGGGTCTGAAAGGGGGGAAAAAAAGCGGCGTTGGGTATGAAGGTGATGAGGGATGCAGCACTGGATGGTTGGAAGAAGCCGCCGTCGACTGTCGTAAAAAAAAACAGTAAGACGGCAAAGAAGAGCAAGAGAGCAGAGAGAAAGGGAATTCAATGCGGTGTGCCGCAATAAAATGATATGACGGCAATAAAAGTTTATAGCGTATAAATTTCTGAAGGTTAAGAACTAAACGGCTGTAAAGCAAACACGCCGAGAGAAAGGGGAAGGCGGCAGTATGGAGACAGACACGCACTGAAAGTATTAGAGGGAACGCAGAGCCCGCTTCTTGATCAATTTTTCGATGATGAGATTGATGGCAGGAGACAACAAATTCCCGGATCATGTCACCTGACTTGCATATTCTACCTTCTATATAAACCGTCGGAATCAGTGTGTTGATTTTTTTTTTAAATATGATCTTTCAGGTTGAAAACAATATGGCCCAATTCTGTTTTGTGCTGAACTTTGGATTGCAGCAACGTGGGGGGGGAATGTGGGTGGTGGGTGGTGGGGGAGAAAGCGTCTCCTTCCTCCTCTCGCCGTCCTTTCAAAGGGGAGTTTTATGGTTCTGCTGCCGTTTGCCTCTACGGGGATATCTTTGCAGGCCGCTTGTGTCTACGTGTTGCTGTGTTGTGTCTCCCGTCCGACCTCCCTTTGTCTTCCTCAGTTGCATCCTTACAGCGCGGGTCATAAAATCCCCCCCACTCCAAAGAAAAGCACCCAAGACAGGACAGCCTGAAACACTGGGGTCTCACCTTCCGGTCCAGAGGTTCAGGACGTGGCCCGGACTGGAGCCTGAAACGTTGGTAGGGCAGAACAAATTGTGGGTTTGCACACCGGAAGCAAACGTGCCGCATCAGAGGCCATGACGGCTTTCCAATACATGTTGGTAGTTTTGTTATTTGACATGGCGCTCTTGTGTTCTCTGATTTCACTGTGCTCGTCTGATAACGACTCAGATTTCCAAAGGCTGGAAACTCAGGAAATGTGCTGCAGGCTCTTCAGATAATGGTAACAATTGCTTTTTACAGTCTGTTAGTAGCCTATAATTTAACAGGCTGGCACACACACACGCACACATTTCACACACACACATATATACACGCACACACACACACAAACACACACACACACGCACACGCGCGCGCACACACGCACACACACACATACAAACATCACACACGCATGCACTCGCACGAAGACACACTCTCACACATGCGCGCCCGTTGATGGTTTTGATTGACATTTGAGTTTAAAAAAAGTAATCCGATTGTCATCCGATTTGTGCTGTTATTACTAAAACTAAATATATGCTTGAATTAATTTTAAAGAAGTATTTTAACAATTTAGTTATGTTAATCATTGATAAAAGTGGAATCGCCGTTATGATTACGAATCCACTTAGTTTTAGCAAGAGATATTTGTTATTTTATACAAAGATATTTTATTTTAAAACATTTTTATTTAATAAAGTGGTATATCAATGGATTTACCCTAAATGATTGACAACACGTATGTATCCATGCGTGGAAAAAATCTATTCCATAAAATTATAATTCAAATTGTCTAAAATAAATCTCAAATCGCCGCATTGTTGCGTTTTCAGCCTTTCAATTTAGACAGCCAATTTACGTTGTATTAGGGATCCGTTTTTCTTTTTCTTTTGAGTGATCATTTTCACATTTCACAAATAAATAAATAAATAAATCAAATAAAAACGAATAATCGAGATTAGTCTGCCTTTTGTCCAAATTCAGACAGGATAGGCTTCAGCTTCTCGCGACTATGTGAACACGATGAAGGAAAATTGACTACTGTTATTATACTACTACTACCACTACTACTACTACTACTACTAAGAATAATAATAATCATCATCATCATAATAAAATTAATAATAATGCCAAACATTTGACGTTGTAGTGCATATCCTTCACAGGACACTTTTAATTGAATTGATTACATCAGCAATCATTCCTGTGAGTGACTGATTCGTCTTTTTTTCTCATAAGTCCCCAATCACAACTGCTAATCACCTCCAACTGGTGCACGCAATTCTATTTTAGAGCCGTGCGTGTGATGCGTGGAATTGAACTCTGAAGCAAGTCATGACACGGATAGGTTCTGATTTTAAAAGGCCACTTGATGGCGCTCTTGCTCCATTATTAGGAAAAGACCAAAACGGCTCCCATTTTTACGCAGGCTCTGGTGGACGTTCAAACACACCATACGCCATGTTACGTTCACAATGTGGGCATTGTTTTTTTTTTGTTTTTTTGTGTGTGGTCCTTTTCTTTCTTTCTTTCTTTCTTTCTTTCTTTCTTTCTTTCTTTCTTTCTTTCACGCGTGTACAACTGACTGAATGGGATTCAACAGAAAATGATATTAAAAGGTCAAATCGTTTCCGTGGTGGATTGGACGTTTGTGGTAGAAGTGGGTTTAATCGTATAGGAGAAACAAACGAACAAACATATTTCACGTTTTCACCGAATGCGAGCTTTCAGGTGACGGCGGATACCTCTCGTGGTCGAACCTCCCGATTTGTTTTATAGGCAAGTAAAAACAGCAATCTTTAAAAACAACTGCACTGAACTTAACCGTGATGTTAAAAGTGATGCGATGAAGTCTGGCCAGTTCGAGTAATTGATCTGACAATACTGATGTACTCCTTGAGAAATCGAGCGTATATGTGATTTACGCAGCAGCCATTTCAAATTGGCCCTGGCAACATTTTAGCATCACGTCAGCTTTGTGTAATCCTGACTATGTAGATACAACTTCAATTTGACTTAAACAATGACGAATTAAAAAAAAACACGCACACAAATCATTTACGGTCATACGGATGCCGCGGAGGACCACATTCAGCGATTGAAAAATGATTTACGGGCTTTATTGATACATCTATACTCCACATTAAACATTCGGGTTCAACCAATGCACTTTTGTCATCAAGTCAGGAAATCTAGAAGGGAAGCCATCCTACAACTTAACCCTCGTTAGGACTCATCCCGTCGTCCACCGCTCACACCTCGACAGGAGGGACGACATCTGCATGACGAAACGACAATTAAAACCCGCGGTATTCTTGCTCGGTTAAGGGCATTTACGGCCTCTGCTCTCGCAAAGGGCGCTCATAACCCCCCTTTGTGCTTCTCTGCTGTGAGGACGTAAACAAGCAAACACTATACCGCGTCAGCTTTATGGGACTTTATAGTTGCTTAAACTGTTTACAGCCGTTTCTTGGGCTTATTAACCACCTAGCCCCCCTTCTCGCGTGTATATGAAGATCATATTTATAAAATGATCAGAACGCACCTTCCAAACTCTGCAGATCGTTTATTTCCAAAGCCAAAGCCACGCTTGCATTGACACATGGGAGAGGAAAGAAGTGCTTGGCAATTAATGGGGACGTGGTGTTCTTAATGATGCAATGCATAGAAGACAACCTCTTATCTCCCTTCAATTATAATTTTCAGTGCTGTGGCTGTGATGTGTGTACGATTGGTTAAAACTTTTATTAACACACAAGCTCGCGCGCAAACACGCACACACACACACACGCGCACGCACACAATTCTCCGCCTCATTTTCTCTTCTTCGATCTCTCCATCCTCCCGCTCTCTTTGCATTAGACACTCGCCAGCCGACGCCAGCGGAAAGTGCAGCGAGTGTGCGCACGCTCGTGCGTGTTTGTTCGTGCACGGAGAAGCCAATGGGACGAAGAGCTGATAATAGATGCAAATTATCCCGAAACACACATACTACGGAGGAGAACAGGGAGAGGGGGGATGGAGAGAGAGTGAGCGCGCGTGTGTGAGAGGGGGAGAGAGAATATGAAACAAGTCATTTGCAGAAGAGTAAATCACAGAAAAGCCGTTTGAGAGCAAGACAGGGCTCCAGCTTTCAACGCTAACACCGGAATTGTGATGCGCGCCAGTTTTTCCTCGTCCGCTTCCCATTCTCTGGTTTCTTCATCGCTGGAGGTTTCATGGAATCGGTGTGAAAGTTGTTGTTTTTGTGGCGGCGGCATTGTCTGGTCCCGCTGCGGCTGCTTGTCGTCACCGAGATCAGCTCGTCAGTTGTGGCCGTGAGGGGGAACACCACAACAGACTCTCCGTTCACTCTCTCCCTTCCCTCCGTCTCTCTTCGCGTGGTGGTGCTCCTGCTCTCTTGCCTGAAAACACAACCGAAGCAGACAAACACAACAGAGCGCCGCCGCTCACTTATACTCCGACTCTACAGACGGGGGAAGAAAAAAAAACAATCAGCAAAAGATGAGTTCATATTTCGTCAACTCACTATTCTCCAAATATAAAAGCGGCGACTCGTTACGCCCAAATTATTATGAGTGTGGCTTCGCGCAGGACCTCGCCGGAAGCCGGCCCACTGTGGTGTACGGTCCGGGCTCCGGTGCCACCTTCCAGCACGCTCCTCAGATCCAGGACTTCTATCACCATAGCGCCTCAACACTGCCCAGCAATCCGTACCAGCAGAGTCCTTGTGCGGTGACGTGCCACGGCGAGTCCGGCAACTTCTATGGATATGACGCCCTGCAAAGGCAGACGCTCTTCGGGGCTCAAGACGCAGATTTGGTCCAATACAGCGACTGTAAGCTGGGAGGCGCACCCGGACTCGGGAGCGAGGACGCGGAGGGAACCGACCAGAGCCCTTCACCGACGCAGCTCTTTCCCTGGATGAGGCCGCAAGGTAAGAACTTTTTCTCTCTGTTTGCGAAACATCCTCGTAAAGAAGAAATAGGAGCAAATCTGCGACCCGCTACTCTTGGTGGAGAGGGCAGAATATTTGAGAGTTTGCGGGAAGCAGAGGACAAAAGTTGGAAATGTACTATTTAATAAAGGTAATGGAGGGGGGGGGGCTTCCGTGGTCAAAGCGGAAGACAAAGACATGTTTATGGTTTTATTGCCGGCACCAAAACTTGTGAATGACTTCAGGGTTTTAAATTGCACCAATCATACTGTGGTGGATGGGCGAACACAGAGAAGGGAAGCAGACTATGGAAAGAATGGTTGTGTGTGAAGGGGACGGGACGTGGGATGGGGGCACGGCGGGGGGAGGAGGGGGGCGCAGACCAGAGAAGGAAGAAGTGAACCTCATCAGAAAGCCCCGTCTGCACCAGATGGGAAATAGTTGTTGGCGGTACAACAGTATTCGCAGCTCTCAAAGACTTGCTTTAGACACGCAGCTCTGACCTGGGTTAAACTTTTACTGCATTTTCCCTTTTACGACTTTCTTGTGGTCTTCTGAATTATTTAGCTACACGGGGGCCATGCTGCCTGCATGGGAGAGATGTGGGGGGGGGGGGTAGGACGACAGGGAGACAAAATAGAATTGAGTTTCCTTTTTATGTTAGTTTTAGCAGGGATACAGTGCGTGCATTGTGTGTGTGTGTGTGTGTGTGTGTGTGTGTGTGTGTGTGTGTTTGAGAGAGAGAGAGAGAGAGAGAGAGAGAGGAGAGAGAGCGAGAGAGAGAGAGAGAGAGAGAGAGAGAGAGAGAGAGAGAGAGAGAGGGAGAGAAAGAGAAACAGAGGGAGAATTTGCGCTAACTGAAACCGAATCATTCTTTATTTCAAATCGAAACAGTGGCACAGTACCTTTATTGTGCAGTGTGTCTTTCTTCCAACACTTTGTTTTGATTTATTTCATTGGTTTAGGTGAAGATCGCAAATGACCGAGTCATCATTTTACAGCTAGCTTGCTGACGACCGTCAAGCAAAAATACCAATAAAAGCTAAACACGGCATCTCTCCCTTGTTGCCCTTCAGCAATGGTGAATCGATGCTGGTAAAATAGCAGTGTACAAGTTCACTTATGTTTCCGCGTGCCCGTTTCACAAGCCTGTGTCAACTGCAGTGCCTTCTGGCAACGTGTCAGTCCTTTGTGTATAACGCCAGAGACGTTGGTCGCGTGTTTGGTGCTTTCTAATTTTCCTAACACCTCTGCGCGATTCACGGCTATTCATATGAAGCTATAGCAAAGACGAGATTCATCCGAGGGAGCCCAGTTTACATTATTTGTCCGGTGATGAATCGTTTTGTATAAATTCTGCGTTCAGTGATGAGACTCAAAACAGGAAAAGGCGCGCCATGTTCGAAGCTCGATGTAATGCAGCTCTGTGGCGCGCTAAAGTCACGAAGGAAAATTTCACCCTTACGCGCGCGCGCACACACACACACACACACACACACGAAAGTAATCTAAGAACAGGCAGGATTTCTGCGCGGTCATTTCTGTGTTCAGTCATTCAATAAACGTGTCAGCACTAAACGCAAAATTGTTCTTGTGCTGTCGTTTGGGAAATCCCCTTTTAAACCCCTTGAGAACGCTCCTTTATTTTTTGAAACCACAAGTTGTATACTTGACTTTAGTCCGAATACCAGATCGCTCAAACCGGGAAGGAGGAGGTTTCTTTTTCATGTCTGAGGAGCGTGGGCCCTCTTTAAACAATTTAGTGACATTTCTACAACAATATGTCCCCAAAATGAATTGTAATCGTTTCTTGGAAACAGCGACGTGTATTGCAAACTCATTGCTGCAACGTGGAAACAATTGCGCTGACAATTCCATTCAGATTTTGTCTTTATTTGAACTTGTTGTGACGAAGTTTTGTCCACCCGTCACGATTTACCCGTTCTAATGTGTGATCGTTATGACGAGTGGCATATTTTGTCCGCGTGCCGCATCCATCCCCTTTTATGGTAGGCTATCAAAACGTAGGACAAACAGTTTTATGGAAATATAATCACTCACATAAATGCCCCATGTGTGTAATCTGTCGGGAGGCGAACGCCAAGCATTCACTGTAAAATGTGTTAATATTCCTTTTTTTTTAGTCTATCCTTTGATGTTGATGAAAATTGAGACTGCACCGTATGAGAAATCATGTTGAGGTTTTAAATTAAAAATGTACATTCCGTTTTTTGTTTCATTGCACCCCGTTGAACTAATGCACGTGGGGTTTAAGATTCAAATGAAATGATCACCGGGTGTGGTTAATTATAACTGCGAGTATTTGGAGGGAAAGCGAACCTGACCTTATGTGTGAATTGTGGCATATGTGGATGAGTAATAGGAAACAACTTAGAATGGCTTCGGTTAATTAATCATTTATTAACTTAATATTGGAGTTGTGAACTGCTTTTGCGCCAGTGCAACAAATCTGCGAAACCGTTCCGATGGTGCAGAGCGAACAAACCAAATTCCCTCACGCTTCATTTGAATTTTTTCCATTTATTGGATCGTTTATTAGTGTTGCAGAATCATATAAACACACAGGAAATATTTTCCTCTATAGCTCTGCTGTGCACGGACTGCTCTCAGTTGAAAACTACTTCTTCGATAGATTTTATTAATTTTTATTTTTTATTTCATTTTTTTGGGGGGAGCGAGGGGGGACTATTTGATTGGAACATCCACTCTCTAATAATATGTCCCAATCTGCCTCATTGTTCTCACCACCTCCCCCAGTAGCTGCCGGAAGGAGGCGAGGCCGGCAGACGTACAGCCGGTACCAGACTCTGGAACTGGAGAAGGAGTTCCTGTTCAACCCGTACCTGACCCGAAAGCGCCGCATCGAGGTGTCGCACGCGCTGGCGTTGACGGAACGGCAGGTCAAGATCTGGTTCCAGAACCGCAGAATGAAATGGAAAAAGGAGAACAACAAGGACAAGTTCCCCAGCAGCAAAAGCGAACAGGAGGCGGTGGAGAGAGAGAGGAGGGAGAAGGAGCTACGGGATGGCGGAGCAGTCGCTGCGGGAGGTGGAGGAGGCGGCGAGGGCGGAGGAGGAGGCGGCGGCGGCGGTGGTGGTTCGGTGCCGGTAGCGGGAACAGCTGGATCACAGCCCGCTTTGGGCGATGATTGCTGTGAGAAAACTCATAAGCAAATGTAGGGGAAAAAAGAGTTTGATTTGGCATGATGGGGCGAGTTGGTGGTGGTCTGAATTGCGGATTTGGCTGTCCTGCTCTCTATCCACGTTTCAATCGACGGGACCGAACTTTAGTTTCCAAAACGGCGACTGGCTATCTGATAGGACTGGAAGGGGCCCCTGTGCCCAGTTCTGCTGACCGTAAGGAATGAAAAAAAAAAAAAAGAAAAGGAAAAAAATATGTGCAAAAGTAATTAATAAGGGCGGGATTAATCAATCCAACATAGTCTACTTTAGTGAAGAAGAAGAAAAAAGAATGATACAACAATGATAGCGTCCTTTCTTTGTTGAACACTTGTCGTGGAAACATTTCTATATTGTTCGAAGTTTGTCATTAACAATTTTATCTTTGGCAGCTGTATAGTTTTTAAGTTAAGATGATGATGATGATGATGATGATGATGGTGCACTTTTTACTGTACTTCTCACTCCTATGTTGTTGTTGTTATGGCAATTGTTATTAATGATGAAGTTGATGGCGTAGCAATTAATGAAATGTCCAACAACATGAAACTGCCTATTTATGCCGTTTTAGTAGGTCGGGTCTCTTTTTTAAAACACTTTAATTGCCGTTTATCGTTTTAGTTGTTTTTTTGTTTTTTGTTTTTTTGATTGATGGTGTTTGTTTATGCTGTCTTCCTTTTCTCTTTTGGGATTAAAAGCATGCGCACAGTGCGGTTAATAAAAAGAAAACACTTATAAATAAAAACGATTTTAAAATGTACAGAGTTAATGATGGGTTCCACATTTGTTTTAAAGTTTCGTTGTTATCGGTGATTAACCTACTGACGTATTTATGGTCTACTTTGGAGGCATTAGTTTGTGAACATAAGGCTGACAAATAGTTTCTTGTCCGTTTTTTTTTATAAACTCTCATTTCGAAATTGTATTTTCTGTCATAACACAGACTGTTAAACGGCAGTTCAAGTCTCTTTTTAACAGAAAAAAAAATCTCTCTCTCTAGCGCGCATACACACACACACACACACACACACACACACACACACACACACACACACACACACACACACACACACACACACACACACACACTGAAAACCCTCTGCCTATTCAAACACACTTTTATTTATGGCACACTCCTCCAATTATATCGTTGCAAGTCTGCAGCCGAGTCACAGATTTACACTGCCCTCAGTCATCATCAAGCCAAACACTTGCAGGAGGGTTGTTTCCATATGGAAGGATCAAACACAAGAACCAAGTATTGGTTGAAGCATAAACGCAACCCACCCGATATGGTTGAACACATGCGGTAATAAAAGCAAGAATATGTAGTCATTTCTAATTTTGCAGTGCTGCACTCATTTTACAAGTATATTCATTAGCGTGGAACATTTGTAGAAATTTGGAGAAAATACGTGGCCGTGAAAAGTGCTTACACCTGATTCCGGTTTTGTACGAGGTGATAGCCAACCCAATTTAAACATGTGGTGATAAAAGCCCACTTAATTGTTTGATAGTCACAAGAGCCGCGTGTAAACTGATGAAAACGCACGTTTGCCTCACGTGTGCCCAGCTTCCTCACTAAAATTAGATGGCACTGTCAGTTTGATCCTAACTTCTGTCAAACAGCAGAAGCAATCAAGAGAATATCATGCCACCAAGTCTGATTTATAGTGTATTAAAAAAAGGAACCGATTCTAGCATTTAACTCTTTCATGCTCAAATAATGACAACCTACGTCAGGATTTTTATATGAAAACTTTAACCCTTGTTTTATTTGGACATTTGTTTTATTGAAAAATACTTGTTTACCCTTGCACCTGGCTTCTGGGCGGCCAGGTTGTCCTGACCCCATGTTCCTTCCTGGGATTGTGGTTAGTATGCTCTTCCCTACACTACAATACGTTGAAACAAAACTAGAATGAGATGAAACAATACTAAAATGAGATGAAACAAAATAGGATATAGAAGAGTACATGTTTTAGAAGACTATATGTGGATATATGTGTCAAGTATAAGTGTGTAACTTTCATTGTGATATATGATTGAATACATGATCTGAACAGATCATTACATTTGATAACTTTGGTTATACATAATTTCCTTCTCACTTTATTAGTTTTTAGGCATGGAAAAAAATAATGGCAGTGGATGGCAACACACATAAGGGTCCATTGTAGTGGTTGATGCACAACTGTGACAGAAAATGAATTAATGTAAGAGAGAACAACATTTGAATAGCTGTCTACTCTAGTAACCGCTGTCCCTGAAAGGGTTAAACCTCTAAAAGGGGTATCTGCCCGCTATCAACCTCCAGCTTGTAAGGACTGCAGATGTGTTAACAGAGAACAAATGGAAATGAAAATAACGCAAGGAATATGTTTCCACGGCCATACTATCATTACTCCAAAACCTGAAAAAGGAAAGGCCATTTTTTTTAACCAACAGCTTAACTTTATTAAATATCAACAAATGCAAAGATGATGACCGATGAATTGCAGTTTTTGTTAAAGATGTACCTCACACGTCAAAAGAAGTTAACCACTGTACATATGAAAAACAACAAAATACTATACAAGCGGCACGCCTGTCCACTGGTGAGCACATCTGCCTCTCATTGCAGAGCTTTGGGTTTGGATTCCGGCTCCGTTCTTCCTGTGGGGAATTTGCATGTTTTCCTTTTTTCTCTGTGTACAGTAATCCCTTGTTTATCATGTTGGTTACGTTCCACAAAGAACCTGTTATAAGTGAAATCCAAGAAGTAGTCATCTTTAATTTTTGCAATCATTACATCCAATACAATACTGTAATGAATGAAACCGACAGTTTGTCGAAACTGTACAGAACGTTTCATCGACATTGTGGGTTGGTCATGGAGAAAATTTGGCAAAATGTGCAGCAATGAGGGGCGGAGACTGTTAACATAGGGCTACAGTCTCTTCGCAAATCAGGCTGCAGAACACAATGGACAGTAAAAAAAAACAAAAATAAAACAGCAAAACCGTGGAATATGAATCGTGGTATAGCGAGGGATTAATGTACTCCGTTTTTTTTTTTCTTCACACCTTCGAAAACACATGCATGGTAGGTTATATGAGCACTCTATATTGTCCCGAGATGTGATTAGGAGTGTCAATGGTTGTTCATTGACGTGTGTCCTGCAATTGGCTGGCAACCAATTCAAGGTGTACCCCACTTCCTGCCCAAAGATGGCTGGGATGGGCTGCAGCATGCCCGTGACCCTCATGAGGATAAGCGGCTTGGATAAAGAATGGATGGAAAATAAGATTAACATTAACTTCTGCTTATATAAGCCGTTTCATAATTCAAAGTAATTTGTTTCACAACTTTTTGGTGTGTTTTCAACAAAAATAGAAGATAATAAACCATTACATAATTTGATTTGCCAAGCTCAAATCCGAGCTTTATAGCTTTATTTGTCATATCATATATTTTGCCATGTTTGTTGCAGATACTCAAGACACGTGAAATTCACATTTTTAAGTAATATTGGTTAAAAAGTATTTTGACTCATAATTAGCAAATGTTTCATTTAATCTAAATAGGCCTTCTGATTAGATTTTTAAAATAATGTCATTATAATGACAGAGTTGAAAATCAATTCAAATTTTCGAATTTTTGCTGAAAATTACATACACATGTTAGTTGCTCTGCTAACTGTTCAGAGAAAAAAATCATAGCTCTTGAATAAACAAGGGACAACTTTGGGTGCCTTGCGATTGGCCGGCACCAGTTCAAGGTGTCCCCCGCACTACCGGCCGAAAACAGCTGCGATAGGCTCCAGAACGCCCGGAACCCTCATGAGGGGAAGCAGTTCGCAAAGTGTACGGAGGGATGTTACTAACAGTGGTGCATCGGTTTGACACTTTACTACCAATGAAAACCTTGAAAAATAATAGAATAATATAAAAAACAAAATTGCGTACTTACCTAGCAGTGTGCATATGGTCAGAAAAGTTAGCTTGATGCTGTTTATCTGCTGAGTCATGGATGTCATTTTTTTTTCATCAAGATGATTAAAAATATTTTTGATTTTAAGGTTGAACACAATATAAATTAAGTAAAGTTCAGCAACGATGGGTTTGATTTTACTTTTATTTTTTGTGAGGAGGGAATGCATTAAATGGCAGAATAGGCTCACCAGACAAAGAGTTCTATATACTGTATGAATATATAAAATTTGATCAACTTCAAAAAGTTGGATTCCCCCAAATTTAGATCTGTTGCATCACTCAAAAACAATTTGAGTTCTGGACGCTTACGTCTATTTTTCAGTGTCCAGCACAAGTTGCGCATTGCTTTCCACAGAGCATGACATTTTGCAAACTCAGACCAACACAGCATCTTTTATGTACCAGAATGTAAAGTTCCAAGTGGAGTTAATAGTGACATTTTTTAAACAGAGTCATATGACACTGCATGACATAGATGCTCAGCGGCACGGTGGTCAACTGTTTAGCACGTCCATATCACAGTGCAGAGGTGCAGGGTTCAATTCTGGCTCCGGCCCCCCTGTGTGGCGTTTGTAGGCTCTCCCCGTGCCTTTGTGGGTTTTCTCCGGGTACTCCAGTTTCCTCCCACATTCCAAAAATATGCACCAGAGGTTAAGGGAACATTCTAAATCAGTGGTTCTTAACCTTCTTAGAGGTACTGAACCCAACCAGTTAATATCCACATTCACCAAACCCTTCATATTCATTCATTCATTTTCAAATCCGCTTATCCTCACATGGGTCGCGGGGGGTGCTGGAGCCTATCCCAGCCGTCTTCGGGCAGTAGGCGGGGGACACCCTGAACCGCTTGTCAGCCAATCGCAGGGCACACAGAGACGAACAACCATCTGTGCTCACACTCGCACTGATTGACAATTTAGAGTATTCAATCAGCCTGCCATGCATGTTTTTGGAATGTGGGAGGAAACTGGACCTGAGAAAACCCACGCAGGCACGGGGAGAACACGCAAACTCCACACAGGGAGGCCGGAGCTGGAACTGAACCCGGTACCTCTGCACTCTGAGGTGGACGCGCTAACCACTGGACCACTGGGCCGCCCAACCCTTCATTAGTGAAAAGTAAATATATTTTTTTTACAAATTCAAGATTTTATTAAAAACAGAAAAAAGTAAATGCAATTTCAAGAGATAAGCATACTTTTTTTTATTGTATGACATACTATCACGACAGTCACACTTTGACTACTAAGCGAACTAAATTTCCCACAGCACTGATTGGACAATCAATGGAATCTGATCATCTGCGGCCAGTGATGGCCAATATACTGTATATATATATATGTATATATATCTCCCCCCGGGTTTTTCTGCGTGGGTTTTCTCCGGGTACTCCGGTTTCGTCCCACATTCCAAAAACATTCCAAAAACATGCATGGCAGGCTGATTTTCAGGGTGTAATTGTCCCTAGGTGTCAGTGTGGGCGTGGATGGTTGTTTGTCCCCGTGTGCCCTGCGATTGGCTGGCAACCGGTTCAGGGTGTCCCCCGCCTACTGCCCGAAGACAGCTGGGATAGGCTCCAGCACCCATCGCGACCCTCGTGAGGACAAAGTGGTTTGGAAGATGAATGAATGAATGAATATATATATTTGTTTTTTTTTACCATGTTTCTCAAACGGAGTCACTTTGAAAACTTACCATCTCTGTGGGTCCGTGGCCACTGCCAGGCCCTGTTTAATTGGTCATATAGAATTTAATTTTGATCAGTAAAACAGCGTCATCAGACAAGTTACTCTGAACAACCAAAATAGATTGGGCGAGCAATAATAAAGACCTGTACCTAATAATACAAGTAGTGAGCGCATTGTAGCTTAACGTAATGGAGAAAAAATTTTTTTGTGGTGTGCTGTGTTGTTCATTTATAATACACGCTGCACTGACAGGGGAGCACGGTAGGTGACTCTTATTATGCCAGCCTCACAGTGCAGAGGTGCAGGGTTCGTTTCTGGCTCCTGTGTGGAGTTTATATGTTCTCCCCGTGCCTACGTGGGTTTTCTCTGGGTACTCCGGTTTCCTCCCACATTCCAAAAACATGCATGACAGGCTGATTGAATACTCTAAATTGTCCCTAAGTGTGAGTGTGAGCGCGGATGGTTGTTTGTCTCTGTGTGCCCTGTGATTGGCTGGCAACCACTTCCAGGTGTACCCCCTGCTGCGATAGGCTCCAGCCCCGCCACCATTGTGAGGATAAGCGGATCAGAAAATGGATGAATGGATCGATAGACACATTCTCAAACAGTAGACTGCCAATATGTACGGTTTGACTCATCAAATTTTTATTCAGTGTACGAGCAATGTTTCAAGTGACATTTTTTCATTCTGTCACTGATTATGTAGTAGTTTATCCACCAGGCATCCGAGCATGTGGGTTGGGTTAAGTTCCGATTCAGGGATGGTGTGAATGTAAATGTGAGTTGTCTGTGCCCCGAAGTCTTTTGACTGAAGTCAACTGAGATAAGTCCAGTTGTCAGTGAATAGAAGATATATGGATGGATTTTCCCATTCCTAATCTAGTACAGATGAGCCGTTGACCAAGGTATGAAAAATAAAGTAATAACACTTGTCCTTTGAAGATTAAAGACACTTAATACTCCACCTGGCAGCGTTTTTGCAGGTCTTGCTAGAATTAAAAAGTTCTGTGTCTGACAAGTCGACAGAACGTAGACAGCGAAGCTTCATCTCAAAGTTGTCATTGACTCCATTACCTTGAAAAATATTTGAAGGGATGAGTCACAACTTTCATCTTACTGCAGATAGAATGGACCAGAAGTACTCAAATAGAAACCTGAAAGGTCCAAAAAGAATTTTTTTCAATGAGTCAGAGACCCTTTTTTAGGTCAGTCGGGGGATATGTAGTGATACGGAAACCATTTAAAAAAATGTCATTTTCACCCCCCAAAATAATAAAAGTGGACCAAAAATGGACCAATCATAACCATAATTAAATGAGCCCACTGGTACTCAAATCGAAACCTGAAAGATCCAAAAAGAATTTTTTTCAATGAGTCAAAGACCCTTTTTTTAGGTCAGTCGGGGCATATGTAGTGATACGGAAACCATTTCAAAAAAATGTCATTTTCACCCCCACCAAAATTATAAAAGTGGACCAAAAATGGACCAATCATAACCATAATTAAATGAGCCCACTTACAAAGGGCATCTATCAAGAATCTTGTTTATTTTGCAACTTTGACATTGCGCATCGTGCTGCTTGTATTTACCTCTTATTCTGAAAGCCAAAGTTCACCACTTCAGGTGGCAGATTGCTGCTGACTAAGCCATTGATGCGCAGAATTTTCACCATCATCAAAAAAAAAAAAAAAAAAAAAACAATCTAAAAACGCATTATGGTGCAACAGGTAATGTCAAATGCTAAAAAGGCCCTTAGAAATGCTATAAATATATGTGAAAATGATGGATGTCGAGCATGTATAAAGGTCCGCAATGAGTTATAAATTTGTCATCATTACGGGAGTTCAAGTGCACTCAGTCAGGCCTGAACGTGACTTCAACCCTAAAAAAGGCAAAAGTAAAGTGGATCCAGGCACTCAGGCATAAGACAGGAGGATACATTCAATAGCCTTTAATACATAATTGTTTTTTGACAGGTTGCAATCAACTACTCTTCATCTGGACAGAGATGAAACGTAACAGACAAACACACTTTCGGTCAAGTCATCAATTACAAGAATTTATGTCAGGTAGGTCGCCTGGCAGAGGGAGAAAGAAAAAAAGAAAAAAAAAGGAAGAAACAAAGCAAGAAAGAAAATCCATTGTTATGGTTTCAACTTGGCGCCATAATTTGAGTGCATCAAGCTTGTGGATCCAAAACGTTTCCCCCTGGCTGAATTTCAAGATGCGATCTCCTGCCCCGATCAAGAGATGTTCCCCACCTATGACACGTAAAAGAGAGTTATTATTGATCAAAAAAATAATAACACATTAAAATGTCTCCTGTCAATACAGGAAATTCTTGATTGTTCTGGCGGCATATTTATGCACAGTCAGATCCGTGCTAAGTCAAAATAATAGACATCAGGATATACACAAGTGAGGTGATGGAAAACGCATGAAGTGTTTTCAATCAAGATATTCATTAACCCTTTCATGGACCCTGTAACCTGATAACATGATAAGCTGTGCACTGGAGTGACCGCTGTCCCTGAAAGGGTTCATCTTGAACACCGTCCGTGTTTTGAAGTCAGCAAGAGAATTTGCATGATCACAGTGTGGACAATTCATACATTTGAAAATTCCAGTGAGCTTCATTTTGTTTTCCTAGAAAGAAAGAAAAAGCTGCGAATCAATATGTCTCTTATGAAAGGGACATGTTTAACCATGACACAGATCGGTATTGGCTTCTTCGTAGAGTCTGCAAAATTAATCACGAAAGGAGGGTCCAGACAAAAAGACAATTGAACTTTTTTGTACCGATTTTACACCTTCCTGACTGCAAGATTTTCCAATAAAATAATCCTTTGGTCTGTTTTGTACTAAGAATGGATTTGTCCTGATAAGACAGACAGAAACAAAAAATATCCTTTCGTAGGACACTCAAATACTGAAATATTCTCTAGCTGAAGCCCGACATTCACCCGCCCCCATTATATTGTCATACTTTTATTGTTTAATAAAACCCTTGCCTCAAATTGCTGGGATTAAACAGGACAAAATAAAGAAAAAGACTCCTCAAATTTAGTAATCTGCTCCTCAAGTGAAGTCAATGATTAACAAAATTGGTCATCAAAAAGAAAATAACACTGCTGTTTCAGTTTCCTGTTCATTTTAAATGCCTAGCACACAAAAAAAGTAAATTGCTCAATTTTATTTCATCAAGTGGTTGCACAAAATCAAATCATCTGGATGCAGACACATTTTTTTATATTCTAAGTACAACTTTATATTGTACAACCACTTGACAAAATAAAATTGGGTAAATTCAGCAAAAACATTTCTCAGTGTCCAACTAGAGGTACATTCCTTTGGACCAATATATGAATGCCAAAAAACAGCTACTAAGAGTTGAATTTCAGAGCTGCTCAAAACATTTGCAAAATAGTTTTATTGATAATAACCAAAATTACTACACTAATCCTATGGCATTGTACTGCCAAAAACAAAACAAAACTGTGCTTTAACCCTTTCAGGGACAGCGGTTACTGCAGCGGACAGCTTATTATGTTATCCGTTTACAGGGTGCATGAAAGGGTTATTCCGGCCTTATTTTCATTTCCAGGGCAAGTCTAGTGGTAAGTACATTCTAACTGTGCGCATAGGTGGAGTTTTCTTTCTTTGAATATTTGGCTAGACTTTGCGCAGGTAGAATTGGGCGCAACGGGGCATTTGTGCCCTTATTTGTGCCATTGTGGGATGAAACCTTTTCCTGGCCAGTCGTGGCGGCATCCCTCCTTGTTTTCTTTTGTGGAAAAATTGACATGAAAGAAGAGCACGAAAGAGAGCCGGAAACCATCCAATGTCACACATACTGTACAGACCAGCCAAGTCACGCGTTTTGACGGCCTGTATTATGATGTTATCGTGGAAGTCTTTTTTTGTGTGTGTGTGTGTGTGGGGGGGGGGGGGGGGGGGGGGGGGGGGTAGCAGCCCAACTGCACGAAACAGGGCAGTCTGATTAATATTGTGTTTGTGAAATATGTCAAAATCAGCAAAATCCACCATCTTTATTCATCTCAGGGGGCGGTCATTTTTCCGTTTCCTGTTGACTGAAGATGACATCACAGTCCCTAAAGGCTCGGAAATGATAAGTCACGGCTCACCTGTTTTCTGGGTTTGGTCATGCGACCATTCGCAATCTGAGCCTTTGAAACTCCTCTACAACGAAATCATGTTTGCTGCAAGAAATTTTTCACAACAGAGGGCTTTTCACTGTAGCAAATTTTATCTCCGATGTAAACACACACACACACACACACACACACACACACACACACACACACACACACACACACACGTATGTGTGGACTCTTTATTTTTCTTCCAGTACGTAGAGCATAAACGTATCTGACACTTCATATAGCCAGTGTAGAAAGAAAAAAACGGGAAAGAAATTGCAAAATTTACGATCAGCATTCACTTTCACTTACATCAATTTCTTGCATAATGTCTTTTACTTTAGTTCACACTTCCATCTTTCATTTTAATTACTTTTATCCTGTATTCAAGCGTGAATGTTTTTCTTTTCTTCACTCCTTAGTCTGCAAAAGTCCCTTTCCTAGCCATGTTAGCAATGCAACGTTCTTGCTGCGTCTGAAACTAACAATAACAAATACTTCCTGGACTACTACACATGTGTAAACCAATGTGGTGATTGCTGTTGTCGTTTCCGAACGAAACAGTAGAGGTCGCTGTGGCATGCTGAGGTTGGATTAGACTTTTGCGGAAGGCTTGTTTTCCTTGTAGTGAATCTCGTTGCAAGGCAAGAGCAGAGAAAAAGATTACGTATAACGGAACAGGGGGACTTTTCGTCGTAGGGGGAGCAGAAAAGTGTGAATGGCTTTCATGCATGAACATTTTTTCAAACTAGGGGGTATTTTCACCCATGTAGGTTTCGTTGTAGAGGAGTTTCACTGTATGATGTCATCTTCATTCGACAGCAAGTGACAAAATGGCCGCTCCCTGAGTTGGATAAAACCAGGTGGATTTTGCAGCATAATGAATATTCCACAAACAAAATATTAATCAGATTGTATATGATGAGATATTTAATGTACTATTAATCCATCCTGGCTTCACTTCACTGGCTCAGTACATTTTAGAGTTCAGTTGAACATACTTCTATTTGTTTTCGAGTCTTTAATTGGCCCCATCTTACCTCTCTTAACTCCTCCCCCTCTATGCACCTGCCTCAGGGCTGCGGGGCAGACGCTATTGGAGATGCTAAGCACTAAGCGGAACCCCTTTTCTGTTGTCGGTCCTCCCGTCTGGAATAACCTTCTGTTAACTGTTCTGTTAATGACCCAACATGAGACTTACACTGTTCTATTGTTTTCTGGTGTCTGCTTAATATGTGTTAGTATTATTAATTTTAATTTAATGTTGTCACAGTCTTTGTAGTTGCATTATTGTTATTTTAGGTTAAATATAAAGTGCTTGGTTACAGCTAGAGCTGTTGTGAAATACGCTGTATAAATAAAGTTGTATTGCACTGTATTAATTATGGTTTCTTGCTCAGTAGTTTTGTGCCATCCTTCAATGGGAATCTTTATGCAAGAGAGCCCGCTGCACTGGACAAAAAAAAAATGCAGTTTGTGGTTATTTTGATGGTTGCTTCAACCAGTTGTTGTTGGGTTAGGATACTGGATCTTTTCTACATGCAGTAAAAAAATGAAATATATTAGGACCACATATTATGTCCATATTTAAAGTAGCATTCTCATCATACATCTGGTTAGGAGGGAGGGAGTGAGAGGATGCAAGGGAGGAAGGCTAGAAAGAAGGCTGGTAAGAAGAAAGAAAGAAGGGTGAGGCAGGAGGGAAAGAAGGAAGAAATTAAGAAAAGAAAAATGAAAGAAAGAAGGAAGGAAGGAAAAATGAAAGACAGAAAGAAGGAGGGGTGGCAGGAGGGAAAGAAGGAAGCAAGCAAGGAAGGAAGGAAGGAAGGAAGGAAGGAAGGAAGGAAAATGAAAGACAGAAAGAAGGAGGGGAGGCAGGAAGGAAAGAAGGGAGGAAGGGAGGAAGGAAGGAAAAATGAAAGAAAGAAAGAAGGAAGGAGGAATGGAAGGAACAAAGGAAGGGTGGACAGAAGGCATGAAAGAAAGAAAAAGAGAGAAAGAAAAAGAAAAAAGAAATTCACTTTTAACACTTTCATAATGGATAGTCATTTAATCATTGGTGAGTCTAACTGCCATGTAGTTTAAAACCTTTATTAATGGTACAGACAATCTTGAAAGCAACATTTTGACACGATAGGCTTGACGTTATGTAGAAATATCAATGTTATAAAAATATCTTAAAATGAAAAAATACTGACTTTTATGACAGGGAAGATATAATAACATTTGTGATTCAGATGCAGCAAACACAACTCTATTTTTACAATAATAAAACTATTATGTAATTTAAAAAAAAGATGCTCAATTCTGCAAAAAAAAATTAAAAACAAAACAGAAAAAACCCCACCTCGGAATTAATGTTTGCAGTGGGAGAGCAGATGGCTGTGTCAGTAAGCGCAAAGGGGTGTAGGGTAGGATGTTGCTATAGTTCAAGCAAATCATTTCATTAAACATTTTCCGCGAGTGTCGCCTTGGTTGCGCGGCGGTTACTGTCAGGAGCTCAAATATGCCTGACTGTCTTTTTCTTTTTCGCACAATCTCTCCTCTCTCGTGCACCCTCTGGAAAGACTTTATAGCTATGTGACCTCCATAAAACAACAATTTAGGACTCGGTGAATATTCATTAGTTTGTATTGTGTCGAAGATTCCAACTGGGGAGAAGCGCTTTGACTGCAACTCGACTAAATGTCTGAAAACGGAGCGATCCACGCAGCTCCGGAGTTATGTCCTCATATTCGGGGGCTTTCGTTAAATGAACTCAAAACATGTGTCAGCAAAAGTCTGAAGCCTGTTGCGACGCGTGAGTGAACTCGCTGCGGACTCAATATTTTTGTACAAGTTGACTTTGTGCGGCCCCACGTTTGACTGCTGGAAGTACCTCAAAAATGTGTTTCCTGCATATTCAGCATGTTTTGGCTTTTAATGGATAAACCCATCTCCAATGCCTAAACTGAGTGAAGTTTTGTATTATACGCACACACAAACACACTCACACACACACACACACACACACACACTCGCACACATGCACACACACACACACACACACAAGCACAAATAACATGACTTAATCGTGTGTGTGTGTGTGTGTGTGTGTGTGTGCGCGCGCGTGCGTGCGTGCGTGCGTGCGCGCGCGCGTGTGTGTGTGTGTGTGCGTGCAAGAATCACATTCGCCACAACAACCATTTTTGTTTTGGGCACCAGAGAGGCTTTGGCACATGAGCAACAGGACAATAAACATTTACCAGAGACAAAGTCACTATTGGCAACCGAAGTTTTTATTTGGAATTTCACATTTCTGTACTTTACAGATGACTTCGGAGCGGTGAAACTGTGCCAGATTCAGCTGCTAGACAGAGAGAGCCAACGGATGTCCGAATTAATGACTGTCTGCCTTTTGCATGTGTTTCCATTTTCTCGGTTTGAATGCAAAGCTTCGATTCGTATTCACCTTCAAACGTCACAACGACGCCGACGATAAAACGACAAGTTCAATTATAAAGTTACAATCTCGATCTTTGACAGTATGTTACGGCAAGAGGGAGAAGGCTTTTTATTAGGCCGCGGTGATTTAGACTGAGTGGAACAAGCACATCTCCCGACAGTTAGATATAATGAATTTGTTCAATGATCGTGGGAGTTCCGCGATGGTGATTAATATTGACAAGTATTGATAAATATTGAAAACGATTTCAAGGAAACTGGTGCTATATAAATGCATCATGTGGCACATAAAGGAATATATATATATATATACATATATATATATATATATATATAGAGAGAGAGAGAGAGAGAGAGAGAGACTATTAAGTTGTTTTTTCTATTGTAAGAATATCAAGCTATATGCATGATATAATTTTATTTGGCTGGCTGAACCATCAATGTTACACTTTTTATGAGTTATTTGTCGTGCGCTGCGTTTAGCACAAGTTCAACCCTATTTCTCAGTCACCCGAAAAAAATATACAGTAGTTGAAAAAATATTGGTGAATAAATCATTTACAATGTCATCAAGAGAGTTAGATTTTAATTGGATACAAATTTAATTTTGGTAGACACTACTAGAATAAAGGGTTGCAAATCAATGCGTTTTGCTCAAGCGATTGTGCTAGCTATGGTAGCTGCTGTGCGAAACGGTCAGGACCAACCCTAAGAAATATTTTGATGTTATATATTTTTCTAATAATGTGTGAAACAAAGTTGAATCGGTTGAAATGACGCATTCGACTCCGTGGAAACCACAGACAAAAAGACAAGCGAAGACTCACCCTCCCCATGGGCAAGGCAATTAGCTTGACATCATTACTAAAGAGTCAAAAATAGTTTTTTTGTCTTCCTCTCGAAAGCCAAACTGGGTAAACCGTCTAAATTGCGTTTTGTGCATGTGTGCTGCACTCAGTTTCAGAGCTCGTGATGGTTGATTCTGATGATTTCATGATCGATCCCATACTGAGTAAAATTCATCCTGGTAGCCGATACCGATCCCGGAGCAATACTTTGGGAAAATAAACCCAATGTCTCCGGTAAAAAAATGATAAAATAAACACACACACACACACACACACACAC
>NW_017828852.1:600981-631108 GCF_001891065.2 Hippocampus comes
ATATATATATATATATTCATAAATAATAATTAATTAAATGAATATTGGATAATTTTACGAATTAGTCCGTTTTTAAATATGGGTATTATAGGTAAATTAGAATGACAGTAATTACAGCATACGGGAGATACTGTTTAAAACCCGCAGCACGGTAGACGACTGGTTCCCACGTCCGCCGCACAGTGCAACGGTGCAGGGTTCGATCGCGGGGCCCGGCAGTCCTGTGTGGAGTATGCAGGTTCTGCCCGTGCCGACGTGGGTTTTCTCCGGGTACTCCTCCCAGATTAAAAAAAAAAAACATGCATGATAGGTTGATTGAACAATAAAATCAGGGGCGCCCAAACTTGGTCCTGAAGGTTTTGCCTGTTTTAGGTGGCAGGGTAGGCGACTGGTTAGGATGTTCGCCTCACAGTGCAGAGGTGCAGGGTTCGATTGCATGGTAGGTTGATTCAACGCTCTAAAAGTCTAAATTGTCCCTGCGTGTGTTTGTGAGCGATTGGGTGGCAACCAGTTTTCAGTGTACCCCGCCTACTGCCCGAAGACTGCTGCAAGATCCAGCACACCCACGGCCCTCGTGAGGAAAAGCAGATTATAAAATGGACGGAAGTTTAAAATCCATCTTTTCTGTTATTTTCTAAATTCGCCGTGGCGGTTGAATCGCAATTGCTCCGTCGACTTTAAACACACCTAAAGTCTTATAATCCACTAAAGTGCGATTATATTAATGCACGAGGAACAAAGAACTGTAAAAATACTCAACTCGGATATACATAAATGACTTGTTTATTCTTGATGTGCTCCGGAGCTCCAGGAAGCACAGAGAAAGCTTGTAACGCCTCAGGTAAAATCTGAACCTATAACTCTCAAATGGGAGACAGACGCGCGAAGCGCTGGACCACACCCGGAAGTCTCCATGCAACAGTCATATATCCAGACAGTGCGACGTATTTCAAAACCCATGACCATGTTACCTGATAAAAATGTTTTTTTTTTAATTTCCTAATTCCCCTACTAATAAATAGTCATTTTTATTTTAGAATATTTCACTATTTCACACAACGACATGCTATGCATGGCCCGTTACGCTACTTCACGACAGGATCGATCGGGATAGCTTTGAATTCTTCTTCTTCTTCTTCTTCTTCTTCTTCTTCTTCTTCTTCTTCTTATTATTATTATTATTATTATTATTATTATTATTAAAACAGTCCTAGTAGTAGTAACTTTTTCTCGACACACTGTGTATTTTACCCAAGGTGTCTAAATATATGTGAAAGGAAAAATACATTATTCAGTCATTCACCCTGATTTTTAATCACCTAATACAAAAGCCTCGATTCTTTTATAGAGTTCATTAAAGTGGAATGCTGTTTCCACACTGTCCTGTACCCAGTCCTGAACAAAATAGCCTCTACATCGAGGTAAAATAATCGGGATTCGGTGTTTACAAAATACCAAAAAAGATTGTTTAATTATTAATTTGTTTATATTTGAATTTATTCATACAACACCTTATTTCGGCTGCGGTTGTTTTCTTTGAAATGCAACGGCACGAAGTTGAGTCTCGCAATGACACTGCCGTATGTGAAAAATAAACATACTAGTCAAAAAAAAACTGATCCAGAATCAGAGTCATCTTCATGAAATTTTAGCTCTTCGATGTTTTCAAAGAAATTTACCGCGATGCAGAGCCAGTTTCCTTGCCCGAACCAGACGTTTTTCCTTTTTGGTCAATAAAATCCTTATCTAGCTCCGTAAACCCTCTTCGCGTGGAGTTCCAATTTGCAAACATGGGGGGGGGGGGTTCTTCGACAAGCGGAGAGGCTGTGGTGCGTGGGGGTTTACAACGAGTCCTGGTGACTTTATTGCACCCACCAAAGGGCCGGAAAGCCAAATAAAATCCGAAATCGCACAAAGAAACCAAACGAACAAGGTATCGAGTGGCCTGTTTGCGCCTTCTGTGTCGCGCATCCACGGGTTTAAATTTTAACCCGAGACATTTGCAAAAGGAAGTGTGGTGTCCGTTTTTATACAAAGTAGCTCGAAAGGAAAGGTCAATCAGCGGCCTTTTTAGGAGTCGCACCACATATACGCCAGGAAATGTGTTTAAATATACAGTAAGATTATTTATTTAATGATTGGCTTTTATTATTGACTCAGTACATAAAGACGGAGCTCGTCATTGGCGCACGGAACGATAAAATTATATTTGGGGACTTGATTATTTCTAATTATAGCTCTTCATTTTACCTGACTAAATTGCTTACGTGTCATTTGGTTTTTCGATTTGATTTGATCAAATATCGATTGGTTCTTCCTCCACGTGGTAGACAGTTCACGACCAGGCGCAGTTTGTTTAAAAAAAATCAAACAGCAGTCGTCACATCTATAATTTGAACCGGTATATATTCTTTTTTTTTCAATAATTCGTACAGTACTTAAGAAAATATGAAAACGCCTTGAACCGCTATATAGCTCATGTGGCGGTAGCCCAGTGGCTCGTTAAAATTGTGACGCAGTGCCGCAATGCGAAACTACGTTTATGTGTTTGCAGCTTATTCACCCGCTTAGCCTGCAAGTCGACACCATGCACGCTCAAACTCAATGCAAAACTTCAATCTTTCCTCTATGCAAGAAATACAAACAAACCAAAGGAATACATAAGAAGATATATACACGATTACGTCTTCTTCAGACTCTTTTTTTTTAATCAAGATCATAGGAAGATATATACGCGATTAGGTCTTCTTTAGACTATTCTTTTTTTAAATCAAGATCAAGCATGAATGTATTGGTCATGTTTTCAAATACAGCAATTGTCACACGCGTCTCCCAACCAATGCTTCCAATCCATCAGTGTGTTATGGACGAGACGCGTGTATAGCTGAGGGCGTCGTTTAGTTGTCTGGCCGTTTTAGCATTAGCTGCAACAAGCTATATGATAACCCTGCAGCATCAATATGCCTGCATGAATACCGCAAATCTGACAGGACAAACCAGCTAAATGTTCTGCGTGTATCTTTGGATATCTATTTTTAGCATGGGACGTGTTGTGCAATTTTTAAATAAATACAAGCCCCCAAAATATTTGACGGGGAGAGAAGGGTATAAGTGTCTATTTCAAGAGCAGAAGCTGAAGAAAATGGCAGAGAGATGACTGGACGAGAGGGGGGAAGAGCAAGATCCTCTCTCTCAACATTAACACCGAATTGCTATAAATTCTTTGTTGTTTTATGAAAATTTACAACTTTGTGATACAAGTTTATGAGTGCCTGCGCGCGGGGATTGGCCGGTGGACTGGTCATGTGGACACCCTTAACGTGAACATGAACTTTTTATGATTTCCCAAGTGGCTATATTGCTGCGGCACTGCTCTCCGGCCCGAATCAGCCACCTCCGCTGAGCCGAGCTCCTTCAGCCTGCGTTCGCGCGGTACCGAACATTGAACCGAGCTGGCTTTGACTTGCACGCTGACAATAAGAACGCTCGTCGCGGTTGTGCTTGGTAGCCGCGAAGAGATGTTGACACCAACCCGTGCTAACCCACACACCCCTCCTCCTCCTCCCCATCTTGCTCTTCCGGATCTTGCTCCTGCGTGCTATGGCTCCGCTTTCCGTGTGGTCCCGTGCTGCTGCCTGCTCCCGAAAACGGCGCACCGACTTTGGGGCCAGTTCGGCTGCGATGACAGCGGAGAGACTTGAAAACGCCCACACGAACCTCCTTAGTTCTCGTCATTTTGATCGTGATGCTGCTGAAGATAGTGGGGGCAGCGATGAAGCAGACTGTTTTTTTTTTTTTTTTACTGCTGGTTGACAACGCAGACCCCGATATTTTCCTCCTCCTGCTCCTGCTCCTCACCCTCACCTCCAAATTGCATGCTTCCGGTATGCATGCACCACGACCGTCCGGTTCCCCATGGTACCGGGCGAACGTGCATGCCCGAGTGAGCTGCAGGTGTTTCGGACCCGTGACCGACGATCACCAAAGGTAAGAACGCTTGGTGTGATCCACAGCCGTGGGTGCTGCATGCACGCTGGTGACAAACAACCGCTGCTTTGCCCTATTTTGCCTCTTCGATTATTTTCCGCTTTTTCTTCTTAGTGTTGTGATAAATTTGCAATATGAAATTATTATTAGTAGGAGTCTTGACGCACGAATCACCAAGCGAAACTGCAGTGTTTGATTAAAAAAAAAAGATCAAGAATCAATTTTGCCATGTGTTTTGCGTGCCATTTGTTGACTGACTGCTAGAAAGAGACTGGCTACATATGAAGTGAGTAAGGGATTATTTAATAACATTGTGCATTCAAACGTGAGACTATTGTTTTGCCCTTTTTTTGTACACGTTGTCTTTTTCTAACTGCAGTCGTCTCTTTGTCTGTCCATCGCACGCGCGCGTGCGTGAGCGCGCCCTGCCCACTTTTATGACTTAGCTTCCCTTCTCATTTCCTCCCAGCAGGTGGCTGGTATTTTTTTTCCTCACTTGATTACCCCTCCACCCATTCCCTTGCCCCCAACAAATGTACATCCAGGGGTAGGATGGCCATCGGGAATTTAGGGAAAAGATGTTAATTTTCCCGAACGCTTCATCATCATCACGAATTTTGTTCACAGCACGCCCCTGTGCACGTCGCGCTCAAACGTACACACAGAACGTCAGGCCCTGCCTTACAGTTGTTGTTATTGTATCAAATGTCAAGCACAGGAGTGTCCAAATCCGCTCTTCATGCATGTTTTATTCAAATGTTCAGGATCGTTAGCAGTCTGCTGCAGAGCTTGCCGATGAACTGATTATTTGAATAAAGTGTGTTGAAGGAGGGAAACATCTAATATATACACGGCAGCAGCCCTCGAGGACCGGACTTGGACACCTCTGGTCAAGTATGTCATTTGGCGTGATGAATCTCGTCAAAGTTGCACATCTTACATAATTTTATATGTAAAACCAACAACCATATGTCTCATACACACGCACACACACACACACGCACACACACACACACACACACACGCACGCACACACACACACACACACACACACACACACACACACACACACACACACACACACACACACGAGTGTAGCTCCAGATTCGTCCCTTATTTGCACAAATTTACTCTACATGTCCATGTACATTTACATATACTTGTCGTGTTACGACAAGAGCTCAACTCGCGTTTGCCATGACCGCAGCCCATTTTCTCGTATCCTCAACATCAACAACGGAGCCATTTCCGTATTTGCTCAGCACGCCTGCCCGCTGGTTGCAATGTGATTGGCTGAATATGCGGGACCGGAAACTCGCGTGATTTAGGCACAGTGAAGAAAATGATTTTGAATCCAAGAGAAGTTACAATTAATTAAATAACTCACATATTATACACTGAAGACAAGTACTTGAATTTCGGTTTCACATAAGTAAAATCTTTTTTTTTTTTTTGAAAACACCGGAACATGACATTTTAATGTTCAACCGATGTACATGTTTATCTTAAATCCATCCAGAGATGTTTTTTTTTCATTGTAGCTTGTACTTTTTTGACGTAGATAAAATAGTTTTTGGACCTTTTACCAGTATTAGTAGATAAATAAATACACGAACGCTCCTAGTTCGTGGTTGTATCGTTCAGGGCGCGGAGGCTGCGCCTCCCGGCGCAAAGGCTTCGGACAAGGCTAAAAAATAATTAGCTTTCGGGCTCATGCACATTTACACGATGAGATCACATAATGACCTTGGAGTGAACGAGGTGGTGTTTGCTGCAACGTCTTATTTCGTGAATGGATCATGAGGAAATTACAGTCGCTCTCCAGTATGCATAAAATGCTAGATTTGACGATTTTGATGCTGCAGATGATATTGGTATAAATTCGTTTATCGACACAGGAAGAGATATAGATATAAATCACCTTGTAATTTACTAAGAATGTCAACGGCATTTAACGCATTTTTATGTTTGCATGCGCAGTATACTAAACGAGTAAGTAGAGTACTCAATGGCGAGTTTGGAGATACAGGTATTAAAAAAAATCAAATTTAATAGATTGGTGTATTTTCTGGAACGTCAACGTAATAAATATCTTTATGATGAAAAACCATTAAAATAGTCCAAAATGGCATATAGAGGGCTAGGGTGGATTCGCATAACATGCAGCCTAAATTTTAAGACACAAAATAATAATAATAATAATAATTCTTATTATTATTATTATTATTATTATACTTGATCATCCACATTCTGGAAATTGTCCTCATTTTTCGGGTGGAAGGGTGGAGGCATACTTTTCACAGGAGATGCACTCATTTATGATGCAGAACAGTGTATGTTTTGAAACTATAGAACCAAAGCCCCCAAATCTATTATACGGGAAAGTGAAAATGATCAATATCGGTTTGTTGAGATGAAAATCCCAAATGCAATGACACACGCTCATTCAGTGAGTTGATTTTGGATTTGTAATTTACTTTATTAGTAGGAATACATCTTAATATGGCTCAAGGTTAATTGATACATTTCAAGGCCAACATTAAAATAATGGTAGCATGTGCCTATAGTTCAGAACATATAGTTAGAAATGTGCCGAAGCCTACCCCGTCATTGTTTTGAACCACACAAGGGAAATCGTCTTCTATGATTTTTTTTTTTTTTTTTTGCTTACTTGAGTCTCAACCATTGACACGTTGACGGTAGTAAATAATCCGCACAGTGTGCTGAAATTGTCATAAACGATTGATAATTGCTTAAATATTCTGCTCATATTTGACATGTTGCTGCAAACAACAGCGACTTTAGTCAAGACCACACGTTCATTCATCTACAAATTCATTCATACATCATCAGTATATTTACATACAAAATAAATTGTGTCATTTAAAATTGTCAACTACGCCCACGTAAACGGATGTAGAAGAATTCAACATCCAGTTTTTCGGACTGTGTTTATCAACACCTATATCACTGATTGATATGACTATGGAGCCCACATCGCAATTTTGCAACTCCACGAGCGGTCGGTTTCACCAACAACCAAACAGCAAAGCTTCCCAGCTGGGTAGCTCCTGAGTATCCTGCAAAACGCTTTGGTGCCATCTAGCGACCAACTGGTGGCGATGTGTAAAGCCTTGTATACATGATCCATGTGATGGTGGTGATTCAAAGGAACGCTTGCTATGCGGTAGTGCCACTGTGTTATGTTAGCGCGCGCGCGTGTGTGTGTGTGTGTGTGTGTGTGTGTGTGTGTGTGTGTGTGTGTGTGTGTGTGTGTGTGTGTGTGTGTGTGTGTGTGTGCGTGCGTGGAGGTCGACAAGGTAAAGGGCCTGCGTTGTCTAATCTGTTGACAACCCTATGCCTCTGTTTTTGCCCACACGGTGAAATGAAACAATCTGAAAGGGCCGAGTGCGCCTGCGCGCGTGCACCATAAGATCATGGCGGTAAGGTGTACCCTTCTAACCTTTTGTCTTGCTGCTAGCGGCTTTCTTTCGTTATTTGTTTGATGTGATCGCAGCTGGAGACAGATTGGTGCCTCGCCAAGGTTAGCCAGAGTCGCTGTTACACTGTGTTGAATGAGGCGTGAAGTATGCATACAAATGTGCCCCAGTGGACTGTGGGATTGGGCGCCGTGAAAAAAAAAAACAAGCTTTGGGTGGAAAACTTTCTGCTGGCTGGTCAGGGTCGCTGTTTTGATGAACAGACCATAGAGCCAATGCTCCCTTGCGCGTGAATTTTCGCACACGCTCACGCGTTTGTGTGAAGGGCAGCGTGGGGTGGGGCCCTTAATATGTGTATCTGAGTGCACGTGAGCATAATTCATGACTCAGAAAGGGGGAAAAAATCAGCTCCTTTCTCATCAGTATCCAAGACAAATCAATATAAATCCTCGCTTTCCTTTATTTATGCTTTGGTCAACAGCCAGCCCTGCCAGTGGATTTGCTCTGTAATTAGATTACAAGTAGGCAATACATCACGATTCGCCTTTTGCGGTTTGCGTCTGAATGCTTATATTGAGACCGTGATTCTAGTAGCACAATTTCTAAAACTATTAACATCTATATCGTCAAAAAACATTTGCGGAATGCAAAACTAAGAGCACATTGCTTTACACTGATTTGGTAATTTTACAACAGCCTCCTTGGTTCTTCACATTCTCCTCCTCCTTCTTCACTTCCACGTCTCCTTGGCCATCGTCAAATTCACACACTTCTCACTTTCCTGCTCCCTCCATTGTACTCCTCACCGACATCTTACCCGTGCATTATTTATAGCGCTCTGCAAAGTGATTGCAAAGTGAAGTAATTATCTCAAACTCTTTTCTCCTGTGACAGTGTGCAATTGGCAGAATAGTGTAAATAACAGCCATAAATGTGTATGGTTTTGCAAGGAGTACGTGGATCGTTTGGAAATCGAGAGCGAAGCAGTGAGTTGTGTTTACGGTTCTGCAAAAAAAGAGTGCTCAAGGGCGCTCAAAGCGCGTGTCACGAATTTACAAACTCAGTACAAAGCAGTGTTTTCAGTTTTGGAAACCCTATGAGTGGTTTTGTGATAGCTATCAAGAGTTTTGAGACAAAAATACAATTTTTACCAAAAGTTAAGCAAGAGTCATTTGCTTTTACAAGAGAACGGTGATGGTTTCCAGTGTGGCGAAAGATTTTGTCTGAAGAGATTTGCAAAAGTAGGCAAAAAAGTGCTGAATGCATCATATTAAAATAAATAAATAAATAAATAAATAAACAAGTGAAACCCACAAGCAAGTCAATCTTCGGAGAGGAATAAATATAATGTAACACTACCAGGTTGCATGCCGTGGTAATTAAATGTTCATATTCATAATGTTACTAATAATTGTGATTGTAATATAACTATTTATAATAATTCTTATGCTATTGTTCGTTTTTATCCCAATAACCTTCGAGTGACTGGTTGAACACCTTCAAGACGCAAAAACGGGACGGATTGGCTCCACGAACAATCCAAAGTCCCTCCAATTACACGCGTCTGTTCCATGTCGTCGTAATAAGAGAAAGAGTAAAAATAGCCCGCAGCCACCTTTGTGGTGACTTGAATTTCCCTTTAATCGTTAACGTGCCCCGGGGTCGGTTTGGCGAGCTGACACAACCACGCGCTCACGGCGGCGTGAAGGGCGAGCTTTCGCTCCGTAGAAACGATCCGTAAATTACGGCACCAAAATTCAAGTCGGTCGGTTTGTTATTAACTGCATGCTGCTGCTGCGGGTTCGGTCAAGAAAGACGCGCGCAAAGGCGCACAGGCTACACCGATCGACCGTTCGGCTACGTTGGTAAAAAGAAATAAGTCACAATAAAATACAGATCGATCACATTTAGTAAACGTGGCGCAGCGTAATCGTCCATTTTATCTTAATTAAAATTTTCTAAAGAGATGCCGTTCGAATGTAAATAGGAAAAGGCGAGGTTCCAATTGACTGTGCTGAATTAACCAAAATGGAATCAATGCGCTACATTGAGACACATCGGTTTTCTTCGTCGGCTGTTGGTCGCGTTTAAACGCACATGCGAATCCGTTTTTCGCTCGCAAAATAAAAATCACTAATAAATACGATGTACGAGTAAAGTAAATCATTTGGCAATAATTGTGCGTAAATAGTCTGTCGAAAAGGCGGTGTGAAAATTGCTCGGGGCCACTGTGCGCCGAAAGGAGAGGGTGTGTGTGTGTGTGTGTGTGTGTGTGTGTGTGTGTGTGTGTGTGTGTGTGTGTGTGTGTGTGCTGCGATTTTTTATTGCTTTATGACTGTTATTGACTCCTTGTAAAATCCAAGGAATGGGGGACAAGTTAAAAAAACAGGCCTGTAGCAAACAGCAGATGAACAAATGTGCTGTGCAGCACAAAGGACAGCACACACACACACACAAACGCGCGCGCACACACACACACACACACACACACACACACACACGCCACACGCGCGCGCACGCGCGCGCGCAGACACACGCACGCACGTAGGGACGTGGTGAAAAGAGCAATAAAGCCATAAAGAAGCCTCAAAAGTTTGGCTCCATTGGAATTTAGTTGCCATGAAAATTCTTTTAGTGTGTGTTCAGATTCTTTTAAGTTTCTCTCAGTCGGTGTTCCACGCATCTGTTTCCAAAGTACATCCTGCCAAAATGCATCGAGGCTATACGTTGCAGGAAATGGCTTATGTTTGTGTTACTTGTTTCAGGTGTTTTTTTTTTTTTTTGGAGGGGTTGGGTGGGGGTGTTTATAATTGTTATAATTCCTTAATATATTTTCTTTCAGATTGTCTACTTATTTTTATAAACAAGAAAACTCTTGACGAAAAGTGAAGACTCACAACTTCATAGTAACTAATATATATCGATATCAACGAATCAGGAAACCGAAAACACCGTGTTTAACAACTTTAACCCTTTCACGCACCCTGCAACCTCATAACATGATAAGCTGTTCACTGTCGTAACCGCTGTCCCTGAAAGGGTTCACCATTCAGATCTGATTTTATTGTTTTATTTTTCAATGCGTATATTTATTTTTCTTCAGCATAGGAGCAGCGCGAATAGGCCGAATGCATGACCGTAGGCCTTTTCCAGGCAGGGATATCACAAAATATGTACGTCAACTTGCCGTCGATGACCACAGGCATATAGCCTACTATTTCATTTTACCAATAAAATGAATAAAATTGTATCTGTCTATTCAAAACGGTTTAATTATTATCATTCGTTCCAAATGTTTACGTGTGGGCGTCAATTATCCTGGTTTGAGAAGGTTCTATCCAAAAATAATTTTCAAAAAACCAAATTACTTAACAAAAAAAAAAAAGACCACCAGTCTTTATGTTCTTATTTCCAGAGAAATTCCGTTTCACAAAATATCTTATCTAATTTTTTTTTAAGTGTCCCAATGCAGATGTGCCTGCAGATGTTTATCAGCAACGTGCCCACACATGCTGCTGGGGAAGTTACCGTTACGTTCACACTGCACCGTCAAAGCTACTTTATGGCTGTACAGTATTGTACGCAATAGTAGCATTACTGTGGCGCGTTCAGAGCCTGTGCTGTCCCCCCCCCCCACCACCCTCCCCTCGTGCAGCGTTGGTAGTCATTAATGATTAAACCGCAGTCAGCTCCAACACAATACTGCGGCTTCCCGTTCCCACAAAGCAGAGAGGAAACGGAGCGTCCTGCCATTGCAGGGAGATTCAGGAGAGGGAAAGATCGCGAAAGGGTGTGTGGGGGGGGGGGGGGGAAAGGAAAGTTAAAGAGAGTTCCTCCATCTGTCTATCCATGTGATCTTGCGCATCAGCCAGGTTTAAACTTATTATCTGACCCGTGTTACTTCGCAGAGCCGCGAGAAGGCATGAAGCATACGCAGGAATGGCGGGGGTGGGACACAGTGAAGTAAAAGTAAAAATAGAGTCTTTGTTTCTATTTGTCAGCCATACTGTCTGCAGTATGCCCATTTAGACAAATCGGGGCCTGTAAGGGAACAAAGAGAAGGAGACAGACTGAGACTGAGACTAGCCTATTTCTTTCAGAACATGCAGTGCACATTCATTTTGCAAAACGCCGATGAAATGCAGACTGGCTCGTCTGGCTTTCTTGTATAGGAACAATGAAATCATGATATAATCCATTCCAGAGACCCGTAATGGCTGTATTCTAATCCCTGTGAAGACTCTGTGTATTTATTTCAGCGCAAAATATTACTTGATGCTCACAAGAAGGATTAGGACTGTTACTTTTATTCTCGCCTGTGGTCTTCTTTGCATTCCATCGGTGTCACAAATCAACACAATAATTCACAGGCGACATAAATCAAATCAGGCATGCTTCTTCAGCAACACTCTCGTGATACGTTTCGCACGAGAGCCACACGCAACAACCTTTCTCCTCGTGGCAGTAAGAAACACAAGAAGCACTTCACCCGATTCATAGAGGTCTGTTAATCCCTTGTTCACTTACAATGCAAAGTTAAAGGCACCCATATACATTTTCATGGCCATGCATACTGCAAAACCTCTCACAGATTAAATCGAGAATCGCAGCATTATAATTTTGTATACCATCACCGACACGCGAGCACATCGGGTCACACGCGAGCGGCGGCGTGACATATTTTCGCTGGAATCACTTTAATGTGCTATGTATTATTTGCAAAGCGCAAGGAATATGTTTTATTACTTCCATTTAGTACCCCCCACCCTCCATCACACCACACACGCACACACACACACACCCCTCGGGGCTTCAGTTCGCTTGCGCTGCGCATAAGTGCGTTTGTTAAGAGGCCCAACAGACGGGAGACACAGGGAGAAAGAGAATCAATTTAACGCGCGAAAGACTCCGAGTCTGATTGCGCAATGTCACCGGGAACCAGATGACGACTGTAAAAGTAGATTGGAAGAGAATTAGCAAGAGAGGAAGGCAGATTGGAAAGTGGAAATGGGAAAAGAGGCGACGCACGCGGGCGCGAACACGCACACACACACAAGCACACACGCACACGCCGTCCTCTCCTCCGCCTGGTCGGGGCGACGCAGGCACCGAACCTTCCTATTGGTCAGGGTGTGGTCAGCTGGTGCCCGCTTGCCTCCACCTCCCATATACCCCTCCGCTTGACACGCGCGCGCACGCACGAGAACGCGCGCACGCATGCTGATGCCCCCCTCGCCCTCTCTCTTTCTGCGTGTTCTCCACACCACCCAGACTCCCCGTGTCCCCTCTAACCCTCATCAACCTCACCCCTCCTCCCAATCTGCGATAAACTGAGTGATAGCAGCAGCCCGTCGAACTGTCGGCTATAAAACACAACAAATCATAAAGTGCAGGCTGGGGAAGCAGATGAAGGAGGACTGGAGGGAGAAGCGTTAGCTGCTAGCCGATAGCCCCTTTTCTACTCCTCCTTCTTTTCATACCGCGTGCGCGTTGTTGTTGTTTCGCGCCCTCCCGTCCTGCCCTCCGCTCATCGCCTCCGTTCTTATCCACTTTCCTTGCCGACTGTCCTCATGAGTTCCTATTTTGTCAACTCTTCTTTCCCCGTTGCGTTATCGGGAACGGGCGGAGGCGGGCAGACGGCCGAGTCGTTCTTAGGTCAAATCCCTCTCTATTCCTCCGGATACGCCACTGACCACCCGCTCAGACATTACTCTGGAGCTGCGGCCGTCACGGCCGCCGCGGCGGCGGCGTACAACGCGAGCGGAGGTGGCGTGCAGGACAAGCCCTACCCGGCTTCTACCTATTACCAACAGGCGACCAACGGAGGGTATGGGGGGCATCGGACGGCGGCGGGGGTCGGTGTCGGCGCCTCAACCGGCTCAAGCGCGTGTGACTATGCCACAGCCGCGGCGGCGGCTGCGGCGGCGGCGGCCGCCACAAGTTTCTACCGGGACAAGGAATTCGCTTGCAGCCTGGACGAACATCCCCTCGCGCTTAGCCACGACGTCGTGCACCGCAAGACGGACTGCGGGAGTTTGAGTGGCAAGGGGGTCTTCGGTGACACCGTGAATGACAAGCAAACGGGGTCAGCCCACATTTATCCGTGGATGCAGCGAATGAACGCCTGCAATGGTGAGTGCCCCTGTCTTACTCCAACGCATCTTCCTTGCATATTTTATGATCCCCGTCATAAAACTGACGTTTGTTTCCTCTTTGAGTTTCTCCCTTTCCTCTTCCTCCTCCTCCTCCTCTTCCTTCTTCCCCCCCTCCTCCTCCTCTCCCACGAGTTGTTTTACGATCACCGTTTGTTGGCCCGTCAGTCACTGCTCGCTATTTTACTGTCCGTCGTAAAACGGGTATGTTTGGGTTGGAACTGTTCGTGCCGGTCAAAGCTGCTACCGAGCAGACGAGAAGAAAGAAATCACATGGTGAAAAGGGGCACGTCCTGCCTTCATGCATGATATCTTCCCCCTTTTTGTTTTCTTTGAGACATAATAATAATAATAATAATAATAATAATAATAATAATAATAATAATATTCCTAGTATTATTATTATTATTAACTTCAGAAAAAATGTCGAGAATCTACTGGACCTTCTTATAGTTAGAAGTCATACTGACACTTGCGTGAGTGTGAAATGAGTGAAACTGAAGTCATCTAAATGTTACAACCCAAAAGCGAAGAATATAACTTCATGTTTCCCCCTTAGAAAAGGACATGTTCGACTCATGTTGACAAACATGTTTATTTAGCTTCTTGTCGTTGGATATAATTAAGGAGATGCTGCAGAGCTTATTATGTGGTCAGAGCTTTTCCAATTTATTCAATTATATGGTGACTACTAAGTACGAAAACAAATTCTACAACGAAACCATAAAAGTCAATGTGGTGACAAACAAACCAAATTTAGAGATTCAGAAATAACACACACTTAAAAAGTACATTTATTTCCAAAGTTGCAGAAGCACCCCCCCCCCCGCAACTCGACTCCTATTCACATATGAAATAAAACTACTAAACTCACAACGTAGTGGATATTTTATTGTTCATTGAGCTTTCCCTTTTGTCAAAATACTATTGAGGCCAGTGGTTATTTTGGCCATATTGTTTACTGCCCCATACTGCGCGTATTGGGCATAATTGATAATAAATGTAGTATTTGTTTCTGATTAAATATATTTGACACTCAAAATGGAACATCCCAGCCCGAATTCATTATGTGTTGAATAAAATTACTCTCGTCAACGTCCCTAACACTTTTTTTCAACCCTCCTTCTCTCTCAGGGGCGTTTGGCAGTCCCGGCAGGCGTGGGAGGCAGACGTACACCCGCTACCAGACACTCGAACTGGAAAAGGAGTTCCACTTCAACCGCTACCTCACGCGCAGGCGGCGGATCGAGATCGCGCACGCGCTTTGCCTGACAGAGCGCCAAATTAAAATCTGGTTCCAGAACCGGAGGATGAAGTGGAAGAAGGAGAACAAACTGATCAACTCTTCATCTTCCGCTTCATCCACAGTGAACGGGGTCGATGAAGAGGAAAAACGGACGGAGTAACACAATGAAAGAACGAAGTAGACTATCATAAACGGGGAAGAAGAAAAGACATTCTGAGGAATCCATTGTCATCTTCTTTCATTCCTTCCAACGCTATCGGTCTGAATTTAAAACTCTGGGAAAGGCAACCTGCGTTTGATCGCATTGTATTGTTTTACTCGAGAAGAAACAAAGAGGAGCCATTCAACTCCCTTAATAGACCCCGTTTGTATCTGTGTGGTCTAAAAAGAGAAACGGGGGGACGGGGCCTGAGATGGTAATACTGCGGATGCCGATGGGCGAAATGGTGCATTTTGCTTTGTGCGCTTAATGGTTTAAAACCAATTAGTAAATAAGTAAGCCGTTTGGGCGAAAATGTGCTGTTTAACAACACATTTCACGTTACATTCCCAATAGTGATGAGTTATCTCTTTTCCCTCTGCTAGGCACTTGAATGTAAATCACTGAATTCTGTTGACTTTTTTCCGTCTAATTTAAAAGAACGTGTGTTAAACTTTGAGTCGGACCCGTACACACAAAAAAGGAGACGAGACACCAAATCTAAAACCGTGTGTTTAGTTGGCATTCATTTAATATCTACTGTAGGGTGTAAAAAAGCAGGGTCAAATCCCAATATAAAATGAGCATGAGCATCATTTTGTAAAAGGGGATTAAGGTAACACTTGACCGTTTTACTTTCTCAAGATGCTGTGGTGGTGCGGGGTGGGGGGGATAACATATTCATGTCATTCCTTAAACTACCTAAAATATTCAGGAATGTGTACATTTAGAAGTTGTATATTTTATGGGATTTTTGCATTGTTTGGTTATTATGTCCGTGTTTGTCAAGTACTTAACAATACTACCTATATGTCCAATAAAGTGAAAGGCAATGTAATTTCAGTGTGCGGAAAGGTTGTTTTCTTTTTGTCGAGCATCAATATAAAAATAACAATAACGCTGACTAACATAAAGACGATATATATATATATATATATATATATATATAAATTCCATGATTTGCAGATGACACCGCGCACAATGTTGCTGGTGGTCTGAGCTAATTGATGAGCTGGCCTGATGGGGCGAAAGTTGACCTGGCCTCGAGCCGTGCAGCCAGACACGTCAGCCATAAACACACACTTCACCCAGACAAAGTGGACAATGTCCTTCTGACCCTTTGAACCATACTTGTCCCCTGCGTGACCGGCGTATGTTCCATCCCGCAGGAGAGGAGGCTTGAGTTTAATTAGAAGTAAGGTGCATGAATGCATGCATGCATGTGTATATATATATATATATATATATATATATATATATATATATATGCGCGCATATGCATGCATGCACCTTACTTCAGTGTGTAGTGCATGCAGTTCTTTCAATGTATGACGTAGAAGTCTCGTTCACGTCAAAGATATTTTCAGTGCTTGTGAACAAAAACAATTTTGCCAGGGGAACGAAACGCCTGCCACGTGATTCATATCAACTTCATAGCCGTGTTAAAAAAAATATTTGTTATTTTCTTACAAGAAATACGACTCGAATCATGCAGCGCATATTGTTGATTTCTTGGGAATTAGATTCCTGGAATGTTTTGTCAGTTTGTCCGATTAAATTGTCACCACAAATGCTGCTTCAATTCATTACGAGTAAAAACCTTTTAATCATGGCTGATGTATCCTACAAATTAAGATTACAGAATTCTGATAAAATGTTCAGCGTTCACTAAAATTAAAATCAAAATTGAACTCGCAGCAGCCAATGCACCTCAATAATTTTGTAGCTGCAAGATATTTAAGTTTAATGCTTTCATTCATATTACGTGCATTTTAGTTTTCCTTTTTTGCTTCGTCTCGGCTGTGCAAACTTTAAAATAGTAATTGTAATTTTCTAGCTGAGAGGTACATTCCACGTGACGTTTTTTTCCCCCATTTCATTCCGTGAAGCCACCAGATCGGCCTTTTAACATATACACTTCAATGACTTTTTAAACTTTTGCACGTATTTAATTTGCGGTACTTATTTTTCCCCTTCAGCATTTCTCTTCTAACTATCATATGTTGTGTGGCTTTTTATTCGACATCAAATGATGTGGAAATATTCACACGCCCTCGCGTTTGAGAATGTGCGATACATGAAAAGCAGAGTGGATGTTGCAGATGCAACACCAGACAGTTGAAGTCTGTGATTGAATTTCACCATCTACCTTGCAAATCAAGTAATCACAAATCAACACATTTTCATCCAATGCAGTGTCACAGATCAAGTTAAACACTTTTACCTCTCTTGCAGATGGGAGGAGGCAGCAAGCCAAAAGACAGACGGATCCTATTTTTATTTGACTGAAACTAGACTCCATGAGAGAGGAACAATGATTTCCCATACACTATCAGAGTCAAACGAAAACAGTAAAATAAACCATAAACAAATGCAGCATTCATTAAGTTACGTGTTTTTAACTTGATGGTCGAATTGTATTGATAAAATGGCTCCCACATGCATGGCCAAAGATCTACTGTAGTTAAAAGTCTCAGTCCTTTCATTTTAATCGCTGCAATAAAATCTAACGGCAGTAGGTGACGCTCTGAGCTCAGCTGCGGTAGTATGTGCGCGCGTGCGGGATTGACAGAGAAGGAGGGAGAGAGCGCTTGCCCCCGCCCATGCCTTTATCATTAGAAACCTCAGAACATGAATTACCTATCCAAGTCATCGGCGAGAATTTACGACGGGTCAACAAAACCACGTGACTGCTCCCTTCAGCTCTCGGCGCCCCATCCCGCCCTACCCAACCCACTCCCTCAAACACATACTCGCCACCCCACCCCCATATTTGGACGGCGCATACAAAGCTAAAAACCAAGTACAGTGCATCGCCATAATTCACTAATACTGTACATCATAAATCGATGAAAGTGCTAGCGTTCTATCGAGACCACCGGGAATCCTGCAAATTAAGATCCCCTGACATTTAACTATAAGCGAAGTAACTCTGTAAAACAACCTAAATGAGCTCTTACTTTGTAAACTCGTTCTCAGGGCGCTACCCAAATGGCCCCGACTATCAACTGCTAAATTATGGACCGGGCAGCGGTACATTGGGGGCGTACAGGGATCCTTCCACGGCCGCGCATCACGCGACTGGTTCTTACGGCTATGGCTACAATGGAATGGACTTGACGGTCGCCAGCCGGGGAGGTGGCAACACCAATGCCTCAAACACCGAAGGACACTTTGGAAGAGGTTCGGTCGTCGGGGACGCTCGGAGCTTTAGCCCCCTGGACAGCGAGAAGAGTTTCAGGCAGTCGTCCAGCTGTTCCATCGCCTCCATGAGAGACCCCCTCTCGTCAACGAATTGCGAAGACAGTAAGCAGAGTAGTCGGAGCTCGTCTCCCCTCTCGGAACAAACAGGAAGCGGGCTTCTTCGCTCCCTCAACCTGCCCTCACCCACGTCCAGCGGGAGAGCGACGCAGCGGTTCACGGAGCTGAACGAGAGTGCAGCGGAAGCGGATGAAATGCAGCACATCCACTCGGCCGAGGGCGATCACCAAACACAACCGGCGCAGAAACAAGAGGGCGGCCAGGCGGCCGGCTCAAACCCGGGCAGCACGACGGGCAGCGAGTCTCCACAGATATTCCCCTGGATGAGAAAGCTGCACATTAGCCATGGTACAAGCGTGTCTGTATTTTCCCAGCATAAGTGTTGATAAACACACATTGCGCTGCGTTTATCTGGACACTTGGAAATGATAGCCATACTGAACAGTTAATGAAGGCACATATCCAGTCGACTCGTGACCACTTTTATTTTAAAGAAACCCGATCCTACATTCCCAAAATATTTAATTAGCTACAGCGGACACCTGATTTGATTTTTTTTTAGATTCTCAAATGTAAATGTGGCGTTTGTTTTTTTTTTTCAAATCGGTGACTCAACAGTAAATCAACAAAGCATGCCTTTTATTAATCCTGAAGCATTCTTTTTGTGTGTTCCTTTATTCATTGTCTGTATTTAGAAGCCATCGATGCGAATCGTTGCCCCCGTCTTTCTGGTTTAGAAAATCCCACAAAAAATGTCATAAATCTGCCAAGATAGCGACAAACCCGGCAGTAAAAGCTACAGGAGAAGTGCAGACCAGACGCAGCCGCGGGTGAGAAAAAATGGACAAAAAAAAAAAAGATCAAGGCCAGAAAAGACTTTTGAGGTTGTTGCTTTGAAAATGAATGCGTTATTTTACGTGTGGGCACTTCATTAGGGAAGTGAGGCAGAAGAAGGGGCACCCCCCCCCCCCGCAGCCCCACCATAGAACTGGTAGAGAAGAAATGGGGTGACGGTGAAGCAGAATGACATTGTAAAGCGAGACCTTTTTTTCAGCTGGGTGAGAATGCAATGCGATTGGGAAAATGGTACCGTTTGAAATTTGTTCCCAATCCTTTGAGGGCGAATGCAAATAGTTGACTGAAATGTGCGCGCACAGTTTGAAGTTAATTGATTGTGTCCAATGTGTTCTATTTATTCCAAATAACGTAAGGTGTTGCTGCTACTAACAGTCCTCAACTGTTTGTCCGCTTCAAAACCCTCAGATATGACGGGCCCCGACGGGAAACGTGCACGGACGGCGTACACCCGCTACCAGACACTCGAGCTGGAGAAGGAGTTTCACTTCAACCGCTATCTGACGCGCAGGCGGCGGATTGAGATCGCGCACACGCTTTGCCTCACGGAGCGGCAAATTAAAATCTGGTTCCAAAATCGAAGGATGAAATGGAAGAAGGACAACAAACTGAAAAGCATGAGTCTTGGCACTGGCGGGCCAGCCTTCCAACCTTAGGGATTAACATTATTAGGCTCTTCATTTAAATTTTAAATCCTTCGCCCATTAAGCGATTTTTTTTTTGCATCCAACGAGAGAGAAACTGAAGACAAAAACGTCAACAAAGCCAGATACCAAGAGTGTAAAAAAAAAAAAAAAAGAAAAGCAACTAGGAACCCCAAACGAGACTCCAAATCAATACTGTACAAATATATGACACCTCATTTGTGACCCAGTATTAATACAGCACTTTCATCTTTCATTACTTCTGCATGATGGGGCTACTGCATTTTAGGTTAATGTCGAACTATTCACGTGGTACTTGGTAGAGCCTTCTTGTGTTGTGATTTTTGAAGAACGAATATCCGCCTTTGAGGAAAGGCACACACACACACAAAAAAAAGCGCAAAGATATCTCGCATTGCGTACTTATTCATAAGTCTCATAATATGTGTAGCTTGGTGGAAATTGGTTATGCCTATAGTACAAATTTAAAAATGTTTATTGTAAGTTATTTGAGCTTCCAGAGCCTACTTCCCAATAAACATCCCCCATGTTTTAATGCCAGAAACTGCTCTGGAGTTTTGAGGGCTTGCTTAGCGTGTAAACTGGATTTTTTTTCAAACTTCCCGTTCTGTACCATTTCAAGTGTAAGTGTATATTATTGTCATCGTGGGGCTTATGTGTGTAAAATGTATTTTAAATGTATGGCTGTCGTGTATTAATAGCACCTGATAAACCTGATCCTCTTGAGTTCTTTTGTGGACAAAATGATTGCCATTTATTTTGGCAAAATACTATTATTGTGCTGTAGTTTGCAGTAGAACTGTGCTGCATATACTGATTTGTTTCTAATATCACCCTCAACATGATGCAGCACACTCCTACAAAATGCAAATTATAGCACACGCATTAAACAAGGGCATGTGTTCAACAAATACCTTTCTTGCAGTATAAATCAAAACAAGGAACCTTGTAAAGGCATATTTGACACACGATTACCACCATCAATGGTATCGGTCTTCCGACCCAGTAGAACCAAACACTTATAAACAAGAACTTGCAAACCGAACCTCCACCATGGCACCACTACGATTAAAGATTCTTGAAACTATATCCTAAGTAGCATCACGGTTTTGGATGAACTTTTCTCTCAAACAGAACAGGGCCCATATTTTCTTCTCCTGCATTTCTGCTTTTCGTCTGCATGGATTGAAATGCATCATGTCGTCACATCACGCTCTCCTTTCTCTCCTCCTTCTACAAACAATTTAGTCAGTAACGTTAGTTTGTTCAAATTGTGAACAGCTTGACTCAGAGACTGCACCTATATTTCCTCAGCAGCTTCACAGCCCAAAGCACGTCCATCACCAAACAAGGTGTTCCAAGAACACACACAAAGCAGGGGCAAATGTCATATCACCTCATCAGATCGGATAAAACAAGTTGTTCCGAAAGTCGCCAAAGGCTCTCGGCAACGCTCGGTAGTAAATTCGTCTTAGCTGCTACATTCAGGCAGTAAAATGCAAAAGCTTTAAAACTCACCGACTGATGTACATAAAGTATATTCTGTCTCCTTTTGTTTCTTTTTTTTTCTTTTTTTTTTCTAGGAGACTCATCCGTACACGACCGCCATTCGCTGCCTCCGTTCATGCGCTCGTGAATTGAGATATTTCCAAGCTAACTATCGTCTGCTTTTAGGTTGCCCCACGAAAACGAACGCAGCTTTGACATTTCCATGTCAAACAGATGAGTGCTTTTTATCTTCAAGTTGCATCGTTAAGCTCAGGCCTGCATGGCCTCAGACTGATACCGCTCACTGGCTGTCCTCTGGTCACGTGAGGTCCATAAAGCTAGTTTTATGGTTTTGGGGAGTTGACATTGTACAATATATTCCAGATTCTAGAAAACAAGTGACGGTTTAACGGCTTCACGGGGATCCTAAAAAGGGTCAGTAAAGTCGAGGCAGAGCAGCAGAGGGAAGGGAGAGCGGATAGCGAGCACAGGCCACGCATGCAGGGCGGTCACTGCTCCCGCTCGGGTCCGCACACTGGCTCGGAGGATCGGTCACGGTCGCTGCGGATGCTGAGAAAAATATGAAGGAGGAAGGAAAAATTGGCACATAGTAAGTACTCTTTATCCCTGGACCGCTTAGAGAAAGCAAGAGAGTTGATGTGTTTGGTTACAGTGCCACTATTTGTTCCACGGCGCAAATATTCCAAATGAATCCGCTGAAGTTCATTGACTGCAGCATTTGTACCGTGCGCATGATTGGTTTTCACTGTGCAAAATCGTGAAACACAATTAAGTACAGCAAGAACTTTCAAGATTAAATATATGCAAAGTTAACCTGGGTTTCATGCGCCTGTCCGTTGAAACTTGCAGATCATGTCGTGTATAGTAGGTAGATAATTGGGTTTTAAATGTCGCAAAGTTCATGTTACAACGTGCGGATGTCCTGTGTATTTTACACTGCTGATAATGTAAACTATAAACACAATTTTTGTAATATCCGATTAAATTTAACTTTAAAGCACAAATTAAACAATGTCCTTTTATTTATTTATTTATTTATTTTATGAGTCGCAGAAAAGTCAATGTCAAAATAATTTTAATTTCTGAATGACCCAAACATGACATGAATTGTCAAAAAAAACAGAAACAAAAAAAAAAAACAGAACGTTTCGCATTTAAAATAATGGTCGTAATGTGATTTCGGTCAATTTTGGTGGGGAATTACTCTAATAATTCTGTGTATAAAAGAAAAGATTCCATTATACAGTCTGAGCGCTGTTTGCATAAATTAATTCCAGTGTTTGAACCGAAGCCTGAGTCTACCGGTCACGTGGCACTTTCATGTCGCTAGCGTCCACCTTGTCAATTATTCACCGTTGTCACGGTGACCGCTTTTATTCCTGGCAGGCACATCGCACTCGATGTCCAATTATGATAGCCTTTGTGCTTCGCGTATTCCAATTGATTTCGATTGAAATTTTAAAAATCCCAGCAAAGCAAACAAACTCAGTTGCGTCACTTCATTTTCAATTCGTACAAAAGATAAAAGTCATGGAAGTGAAGCAACAGAGTCATTTTATGCAAACATTTGGATTGCTTACGGTCAATCCGGTGCCTTTTAGTCAGCGAGTTGTTTTCTTGTTTTCCTCTCAAACACTGATATTCCATTTGGGCTATGTGATTTCAGTTTGGGGACAGATTTACCACCAGTCTGACATGTATGGTAACTTCAACGACAACCCGAACATCAGTTTTAAAGATATCTGTCTATCTATCCATCCATCCATCCATTCATCTATCCATCTTTCTAGCTGGCTAGCTAGGTAGCTATCGAGCTAGGTAGCTATGTATCTATCTGTCTAGCTATCTATCCGTTCTTTCTGTTGCAAATATGTATTTTGTTTGGTTTTATATTATCAATGACAAATCTACCACGAAGTTGGATTGCTGCATGTTCAATTTTTAATTTTTACTTCACATGACGCATATGTGACTGCTAAGTTGCTTTTTACAGCATGAATTCCCCGCTTCACTCAATCGATAGAAAAGTAAATATAAAATAGAGCAATTGTTGTGTCAAGAATTGCAGCCAGGGTCTGCCAGGAAATTTCTCTTCGGTAAACAGGAAGGCAAAAACTTCCCTTTTGCTTTTTTCCCCTACTTCCTCTTTTCAGTGATGATACAGGAACCCCTCCACAACAGGTATCCCGCGACTCCCATGCGCAGAGCATACAAGGAAACAAATGACCCCCCCCACACACACACACACACACACACGCGCACAAGCTCGTATGAACCTGTGACACAAATAGGCTATTTTTGAAGCGAGAAAGGCTATGACGAGAGAAGGCGTTGGAGCAGCGCTTGTCGGCTCTCTTTTGTCTTTAGCGCGTGTGCGTGTGTACGTGCGCGTGTGTGTACACAAGCAGCTCCACCCTGCAGAGCTGCTTTTCCACCATTATTCATATTATGTGCATAGGCTTGCTGTCTTGCTCCTTTGAGATTGCACACTCCCACTAACCTGGCCCGCAGGTGATGACGAGTAGGGGTGAGTCACAAATATTCCTTGGCCCCCTTTTTTTTCTTTGCATTGCGGAGGTGTGTGTTTGTATGGGAGTTGAACACTCCAGAAGCTTTTGTGGAGGAGTGATCAAGGAGTGTATTGTTGCTTTTGACAGCCGCGCAACACGGATACAGGCATGACTGGGGGTCGTGTTGCAGTGTTTTTTTTTCTCCTGCCTTTGTGTGAGCAAAGTTCGTGCATCTTTTACGTTTATGTTGTTGTATGCACAGTCACACACACACACACACACACACACAAAAACGGTTTGTCAGAGGCCCACAGTTCACTTCAACTACTTAAAATCCAACACACCCCACTCTGAATAATCCACTTCAGTATCATCGAATTGCTTTGCTTGTGAACCGTGTCTTCTGCATACTGATGGCAGCTCATGAATAATCTGCCAAACAGGAGTCATTGCGAGGTCACCAGACAGACTGCAGCCACACAGCTCATGCTCGGGTGTGAGAGGAAAGGCCCATCAACCCCCTCCCATGTGTGTTTGTTTATGTCACTTAGACGGAGGAAAGAAAATACCCTAACAACTCACTGTTTTTGTTTGTGCATCGGTGTCCCAATTTCCAGGTCACAGGGAAAGGAAGTTTACCGCAAGCAAACAAATTACACCCTCGGCCAGTTGGATAAATACATACATATCACATAGATTTGTAAAATACAGGAGCTCGGACATTGGACAACAACATTGAATGGGTCTTGATTGCTGATGGTGGTGAAATGTGTGTGTGTGTGTGTGTCTCTCTCTCTCTCTCTGTTTATATATATATATATATATATATATATATAGAAAACCGATGTTGAAGGCCGCAATCATGTTTTCGATGTTTCCTCCCTCAACACACCTGATTCAAAACAACAAGCTAATCAGCAAGCTCTGCAGGAGCCTGGTAACGCTCCTGTTCATTTGAATCATGTGTGTTGGGTCAGGAAAAGATCTAAAACATGCAGGATAGTGGCCGTAAGGACCAGAATTGTACACCTAGGGCCCTATTTTCGCTCCGGTGTAGCCTAAAGTCTCACTCCAGTGAGCATGGGTGGAGTTTTTCCTTCTTTTGGTATTTTTGCTAGACTTCACGCTGGTAGAGTTGGGTGTAACAAGGTGTTTGTGCCATTGTGCCCAATATTGGGATGGAACGTACAGGGTTTTCCCTGACAGTCCTCTTCGCCATCCTTCATTTGCATCAAAATCAGAGTACGCCGTGCTTGTTTTGCGGAAACAAAAATTAGACTCGCTGGAGTTTGTGCGTGGCATTGGCAGGAAGATCCCACTCACCACCCCCAATAGTGACGAGAGCCTATTAAAATATTTTAAAGATGATAATGATTGTAATTTGTGAGCTGAATTGATTTCTACAATGATTCAGAGGGATTGTCCACGATAGATGAAACACACCAAAATCGCGTTAGACCACCTGCACTGCAAAATAGGCCACCTTTCAGCCTTGTCCTCTACGCTGCTTTTTGTAAACATATTTACGGATCCGCCGGTAGGTGTGGCAGGTAGTTCCAGTGAGGCGTGGCACGTCTCTCACATTTACAAACACACTGAAATAGGCACCAGTTTTTAAACTGAACCCAGACTACTTTCTGTCACCAAATTATCAGGTGCGTCGGGGGTGAGGCTGTGAGCGTTCGCCGGCACACCCAGACAGGCGCAACAGGGCCCCAAACACACAAGACAAGACTGCAGTGACACGAAAATGAATTCAATTATGCCTGTTTTTATGCCGAGCACACGGTGTGAGTCTACCAAAATAGTGTCCTTATGGTTTAATTTAACACAAAGCTGATATACTGCACTTGCAGGAAGCAATACAATGCTGTTGTATTCAGGGCAACAGGTGGGTACTCAAGTATATTATGTACCTTCTGCCCTGACTGAAGGGCATTTCTTTGTTCTGCCTATCAATAAATAGTTGTTGGCATTGATAGATGAGGAAAGATAGATTTGCAATTCATAAATAAAAAGAATGTATTTTTGGACAAGTGACGTGACATTGGATAATTTCTCGCCGCCATCCCCGATGAAGTCTCACGGACAGTTGGGGATCCAACCATTGCTTTATGCCTACAAGGAATTTATGGAATTTGTCTGTCTATTGCTTGAGTGTGTGCTGAGGAGAATCCAAAGAATGCAGCTCTCCCCCGCTGCCACCAGAGACCGCTTGAGACCGGGAGGACAAGATGATGCAGACCATAAACCCCTTAACTTTGGAATACCTCCCATATCCGTTTAACGTTACAACCCACCCACGTCAGAATTGCATGTGTAACTCACTGGGAGTGTGAAGACAGGTGCAATTATGGACTGCATTTATATAGTGCTTTATCTACACCATTTACACCATATGGTGCCCAAAGCGCTTCACAAAGCCTCACATTCACCCATTCACCCACACATTGAAACACAAATGGGAGGGTGTTTCCACACATGGCACTGCCTGGCCCACAGGGAACGAATTAGGGTTCAGTCAGTGTCTTGCTCAAAGGCAGTTAGACATGGTCACAAGTGTTGAGGATCGAACCCACAAGATCCGGGCTGGGATACGACTAAACCATTCTTTCACCACGTTTCCTGCCTGAGGGGAAAGAACTAGCACCAAGTATTATCAGAGCAGAATTCTTGGGTGTCAACTATACACAGCCCACAGCAGAAGGTTCAAGAAGTTGAAGGGTCAAAAGTTTACCGTTGTGCATGGGTTCCGCCCTTGCCTTGCCTCTCCGGCTCCTCGCGCTCTTCTCCAAACCAATTGCTGTAAGTCAAACGCAAAAATGGGAGGGCAGCAGAGAGGTATGGAGGAGGTACAGATGAGAGAAATGATGACAGGAGGCAAAGGAGAGGTGAATACATGACCTTCCTTTTCCAGAGACAAAAGCAGAGGGCTGTGCATAGCGTGTGAGTGAGTGTGGGGTGAATGGAAAGTAAAAGAGGTAAAACTGAGGTGTTGGATGTGGACATATTGGGTGACATGGAGGTGGTTTGGTGTGAGTTGCAGATTTTGCTAACACCTGTACACATCTGTAATGTTTTTATAGGTCATAGGCATATGCATATATTTTTCACCACTGAAAAAAATGGTGCGTTGAATTGACTCATTTGAACCCTTTCAGGCACAACGGTTACTACAGTGGACATTTTACCATGTTATCAGATTACAGGGTGCATGAAAGGGTTAATTTCGTCAAATTGTCTGAAATTAAATAATCTGGACCAAAATACATTTTTAAAGTAGACCATATATGTCTACTTCAAAAAAAGTGTCGACATCCAGATGATTCTGTTCTCTTCAGGCACTTGACGAAATAATCTGGACCAAAATACATTCTTAAAGTAGACCATATATGTCTACTTCAAAAAAAAGTGTCTACATCCAGATGATTCTGTTCTCTTCAGGCACTTGACAAATTAAAATTGAGCAAACAAAACACTTTTTTTTCAGTGTTAGTATAGTTAGTACACCCGGTGTGAAGTTTGTATTTTCTCCTGTGCTTCGGGATTTTTTTTTTTTTTAAACATGCAGATTCGGTGAGAGGTACGCCGATACAGTAACCTCAAAGCTCGCTCGGATAGTCTGCAGCTCCCCAGCGACCCTATATGCAGCATAGAAAATGAATAGAAGTTTTTAAAAAAATATTGTGGATATACACCACACTATAGAGACGTGTCTTATAGTTTGAGTCCAAGGGTGGTGACTTATTATATTGTTCAATTAGAAACTGTTGGTTAAATTGGTGTATCCCTCTTACACGTTATTAAATTAAGAAACCGTATTCCATAATAAATGATGATCACTAAAATAAATTGGACTATATCTATATCAGTGAAGAATTTTAACCACTTCAAGTTGTTGACCACCAGTATTTGCTAACATGCACTTTTATGAGTATTCTTCTGATTCATATTGAGAGAGTAAAAGCCCCCTTTCACACTGTTTAAATATAGCCACATGCCAGCTGCATCCTGCCATTATCCAACGTTCCAATACGTCAAGGAGAGCAAAATTCGGAACTATATTGTATTCACTTTTTGTCCTTTAGCCTCCATTCAAGTCAGCTTCTTCATTAATAAAATGTCGGATGCATTGCTAAAAACTACATTAGAGGAAGCTGTCTTTCCTCTTGGTTCATCCTGAGTTCACCATTGATTGGGTTTAGGTCATATCGCTCTCCTGTCTGTAAACTGAGTGATAATCAATCAATATGGCATTTTTTAATTGCTAAAGCCTCCTTATGTCCTTTTTTAAAGCAATGTGACGGTTTCCAAGACTGTATGCGATCAAACGTGCACAATGTATTAAGGCCAAGATATGCACATCTGACTACAGATTAAAATGGATTTAAATAAAGGCAAAAAAAAAAAAGCCCCAAACCGCCTGAGATTTTAGATTTTCACTTACAACTTTAATGCAGCATTTTATCAAACAATTATTTGCTCATAGCTTGACACGATAGCAAAGCCATCGTGTGTTAGGAATTGTTTCACGACAAAAGATAATGAGAAATGACATTCGGGGAGAAGAAAAATCGGTTTCAGAGAGCGATATAAAGACCTGCCCACCCCCACCGCACCCGTCGGCCATTTTTCTTCAAATTAATGACTCTCAACTCAATTTGCGATGACGGAGGGAGCGAAAATCACAATGCTGAGCGAAGGAGTAGGCGAGAGAGATGGACTAAGTGGCAGAAAGAAAGGGTGCGGAAGAGGGAATGGTGGGGTCGGGGGATGGCTGGGGAGAGGCGGGGGGCGGGGGGAGAATCGAGGGGCTTTTGCTCGGGGTGAACGGGAGGTCACTAGTCACACCATGACGTTGAAAACAGGGGACGCGCCTCGCACGTTTAACAAAGCGTTCCCGGCAGATTAATTGGAAAACTTGAGTCCACACACACACACACACACACACACACACACACACACACACACACGCGCGCGCGCGCTCAATGTGAGTCAATGCCTTGGAGAGCACGCAGTCCTCGGCAGCCCTGAGCCCTAAACAGTTTGCATTAATAGCAGGGAAATACTCCAAGGGACACGCCATATACGCGTGTCGAGTCTTTAATTGCGATCGCGTCACGGTTGCGCACTGCAAAGTGGTGTCACTGTGCTCCTGGATTTCATCATCACCAGGACGACTTTCAAGGTTATTTTTAACATGGCTGCTACTGAAGAGTCTTTCTTTTCTTGTGCCGTTTGAGGGGCTGAGTGTGTGGAAAATTACAGCGAGTTCTCTTCTCTCCTTCTAGTTTGTAGACACCTTGTGGAGACGTCGCTATGAATGGGGAAGAACGCCTGCTGAGAATACCAGGGATGCCTTTGCGGATCAACAAAACGAAAAGGATGCGTTCACAAAAAATGGGACATGATAAGACGATGGAAATTGGCCAAAATTGGAACTGGAGCCGGATTCGAGAAGGGCACAACAGTGAGTAGACAGAATCGTGGTGGGAGGGTGAGGATCTCCTCTCTTGTGGTTAGCTTGCTTGCGTGCGTGCCTGCGCGTGCGTGGGTATCAGGTGGTGCAGGTGGTGAGGGGATTGGGGATACCACGTGGTGCAGAACCGTCGAGATGAACTGTCTGCTTGGTTTATGTCGTCTTTTGATTTAATTGTAATGTAACGTCACGAGTGAAGTTCAGCTGCGCAAACAGCATTGTGTTGTATGAATTCAATTTCATCGTGCACTTTATTTGCAAGCTCAGTCATTTTACAGACCGCAACGCTTTATTTATGACTGTTTTGTATTTTATTTTATTTTTTCCAAGATATGTTTGCAGCTATGACTTCGCGTTTCGGATGAGTATTTCCCCAACTGACCCAATTCACGTCCAGGCCTGGGAATAACGGGAACATTTTTCTTTTTCTGTCCGTCACCCTGCATAACAAAAGAACTGCAACGATCTCGCATTTATTTTTCAAATTGTCCACAAAGGAGCCGCTGTCACTTCTTTGTCGTCTGACTAACAAGATATGGGCTATTCGTGCTATCTGTGGAACGTATTCATTTATATTTTCTCCTTGCACTGATCATATATATATAGGCCTGGGAATAACGGGAACATTTTTCTTTTTCTGTCCGTCACCCTGCATAACAAAAGAACTGCAACGATCTCGCATTTATTTTTCAAATTGTCCACAAAGGAGCCGCTGTCACTTCTTTGTCGTCTGACTAACAAGATATGGGCTATTCGTGCTATCTGTGGAACGTATTCATTTATATTTTCTCCTTGCACTGATCATATATATATCTATATCTATA
>NW_017828852.1:636149-639737 GCF_001891065.2 Hippocampus comes
GTGCGCGACAACCGTATGCTTGCTGTACATTCATCAACACTTACCGTATTTTCTGTACGAACATTTTTTATATATATATATATATATATATTTTTTTTAAAGCATTGTTTCATCATCCAGTTGAAACTGGTCAACAACACAGTGAATTTATAAACACTCGAATTTATAAACACTCGACTAAAACCAGACAAACGAATTTTCTCGCCAGTCAGACTCATCATCTGAATAGCAATTCTGGCCGATGTAAATCGAGTTCCAGGGGTGCATTTTTCATTGGCCCATATGTGACAGCTAACCCCAAAACGACTGAGACATGTTTTCCCCAAACGATGTTTGTAAATGCTAGCTCCAGTTTCAAGTTAGATTAAAACAGAACAACGACTGACAACAAATCTTTTTTTTTTTAATCTGGAGGAAGCATGTTTTAAAATACAAACTTGAATAAAAGTTGTGCAAAATGGTTAAGTGACACTCATCTCAGCTCATAAAGTGCTATTCTCGTCTGGAACAGTTTTTGATCATAAAAAGGAAGGAAATTAGTATTCATTTCTTAATTGCGCTCTCTGCTGGAGAAGATGGTTGCAATGTGACAACTTATACATATCCATGCCGCCTTTTGCTCTTTGTAGGAATAAATAACAACTGACAAATATCGGCATTCAGGATGAGTACTTTGCAGATTTTTCTTTACATTATTGACTTTCTCACATCGATTTACTGATTAAAAGAAAGATAATACTGTGGTATAGTAATACCACACAACATAATAGCCCAACACAACTACTTCCCCACAAACAGTGGACGGAATTTAGTACGGTTATTTCTTTCCATTTTTCGTTTGTCTTCGTGTCATGTTTGGATAAGAATATATATTGCTAAAAAAAACAAACAAAAAAAAAACGAACAAGATGCATATTCTCTTGTGTTCACCGGCTTGTTGAGTGACTCCGGCAGCAAATTGACCTTCATGTGAACTACACTTTGTGCAGCCTAAACAAAGACTGCTGCTGACAAACTTGACATAAGGCAGGGGAAGTGTCACAGTCACACCCAACACACCTTGATCGATACCTGGGATGATGGCAGAAGGGGAGGTCAAGTTGAATGCGCCCACAACTGTGAATACAATAGAACAGAATAGAATAAAATAGAACGGCAGATTTGGTTCAGTGTAAATTATGCAACGAGGTTCGTTGCAAACATTTCTCTCCTTTAAATTGGAGCGCTCGTTTTTTATTTTTAACTTCCGTTCAGATGTATGATCGACTATATGGAACCCCCCGAGAGCAGAAATATTGCCGAAAGGGACCAATAATGTCCGGGTCACAAAATCGATGTGGGAGCAGATCAGGAACGGCATTGCACCCACCCACACACTTGTGTTGGATTTAAAAAAAAAAAAAAAAACGAAAAAGAAAAAAAAAACATTTTCATTACTGAGGACATTAATTCATTGGCTCAGCTATTTTTGATGGACCATTGTTTAAATGAAACGTTCTCTTTCGAATGAATTCCGATTTCAATTTTGCATGCATTCAAAAAAGATATGATGACTGCAACGCAAAAAAAATGCAAGTATAGTGTTTTTTTAGGTTAATAATTTTAGAACTCTTGAACAATTACAATTATAATGACTTTTTTTCTTGGCAGAGCCTAGTTTTGAAAGGTGCTTATAAATAAAATGTATTATTATTATTATTCATGTACAATATTTGCAACGCATAATTGTGACGTATTATTGCTGGGTCTCTCAGCCTGGTAAAATGCCTCATTATGCCAGTAAGCAACCAAATTACAGATGCACATACATACTAAATTCTCCACAGCCCCACCCCAAACCACCTGATGATTTATTTTGCGCTGGTGACAAGGAAACGATGCATCAAGAGAGCAATCTTTCAGAGTCAACGCATGGTGAAGGTTCAAGACGGCGCACGGACAAAAAAAGTGTATACACACACACACACACACACACACACACACACACACACACACACACACACACACACACACACACACACTTACTTGGAGTGTTTTAAGTTGAGAGGGATCGCGTCAGCAATAATTATCGTTTGACGCAACGTAAACCCGAGAGACCCTGTCTTCTATATCTACCCTGTAGATCCGGATTTGTGTCATAATCTTGAAAGCAATCACAAATTCGCTTCTAGGGGAGTATATAGTAGATTTATATACGACGGCACCGATGGACACTGTCAGCGTATAGCTCAGCATGGTTTTGGAGATAATTTACCACCAAAGGAGGCCTTGAGGTTTCGATATAGGCCTCAACTGAAATTTCGTCATATTTGTCCAGCGTTATCAAAACATACAAACAAACATTCTTCCATTTAAGGGTCGTGTTTTGTCAATTAATCGTCAAGTTTTGTTCTTGTTCCTTCTTAGTCTTTAAAAAGAAAAAAAAAAAAGAAAAATCGATTGGACCCCACTTTAGCATTCTACGGTCCGCCCCCTATAGTTGAATTCGACTCTCTTTATTAATGATTTCTCTTCAGTTGAAAAATGGTGCGGTTGACTGTACTGCTCGTCAAGGGGATTAGTTTTTGTGCTTGTGTGGGGCGTGTGTGGGGGGGGGGGGGCGTCGCCCTGAACTGTCAATTTTCTTGAAACAAAAGATTTCGATGTCTCCATCATGTGAAATGAAATAGCCTTTGGAGACACATTAAAATAGGATCGCCTATTATTCTACAATCGTTGACATTCCATGTTGTTATAGGCCTATGCATTTATAATGTGAAGTCTATAAATGTGGCATCAGGAGCATATGATTTTATAATCAATCTATGTGAACATGATCATTCAGCATTAGGTCATTTATGACTATATTAATTGGTGAAAGTTTAATACTCCCATGGCAAATCTTGCGGTTGAAGTTGGATGGCTATGGGGGGGCATGACGGCAACTCTGTAGAAAATGAACTGATGTGTGGTCACTGGTCAGTGATATTATCATTATTAAATGCAAGCGCGCGCGCGCGCGCGCGCGCGTTGGTGTGTGTGTGTGTGTGTGTGTGTGTGTGTGTGTGCGTGTGTGTGTGTGTGTGTGTGTGTGTGTGTGTGCGTGCGTGTGTGTACACGTGAACAGCAGCAAAATTAAACAATGGCTTTATTTAAGTGTTGCAGGTAAATATGGAACGAATGTGTCCTTGTTGCGAATGAAGAGGTCTGCGATAGTGGTTTTGTAATTAAGGAGTGTAACCTTTTTCGGGCGATGCATTTTCCATCGATCTCACACTGCAGACAGATTTGGCTTTCACAGCAACAGTCCACTGACATTGTCGCTCACCGACATCGCTGACTTAAAAAGCATGAATTGATGATGCAAGGCAACAATTTATAATCAATAATAGGATAGTCACATGGAGAATACATACTCAAGGAATGATTGTCACATTTCATTTGATCGTATTTGGTTTCCAAGAATTTGATGGAAAGTCGTGATTTCGTGAAATCACAACGGTGATCGGTTATTGTTATGCTTCTCTGACTATAGTTTCGAGGCATGTCGTGTTGGTGGGAGGTCGCAGGGCAGCATGCGTCAGGCGGCGAGTTGGCGTTGGGGGGGGG
>NW_017828852.1:640629-641780 GCF_001891065.2 Hippocampus comes
TGTGGGGGGGGGGGGGGCGGAGAAAGTGTTCGAAAGACTTGTTTGTGACTGCACACAAAACGAGAGCATACAAGGGCGCGCGTGCGGGGCCGTGTGTACACTCATGCCTGCATTTCCTTGTCCGCGGCGCGTCCTGCTCGTGTTCTATTGGCTCGCTCCAATCACGTGGCCGTTTAACTTTGTTCACTTGACAGAAAAAGTAGGAGGGTTCAGCGGAACAGGAATGACCGCCGAGTAAAGGGATGCGATACAAATTTTAGTTATATATTAGGTTCGATTCCACATAAAGAGTGGCATTAATGGCCATGAGCTCGTATTTGATCAACTCTAACTATGTGGACCCCAAATTCCCACCGTGCGAAGAGTACTCACATAGCGACTATCTACCCAGCAACTCTCCGGACTATTACGGTTCCCAAAGACACGAGGCCACCGCCTTTCAACCGGACTCGACTCTCTACCATCACCGGCATCACCAGCAGCTAGCGGAGTCGCAGTACAAGCAGTGTCAGCGCGAAGGGCAGCCCGCCTCGGTGGTGATGCCCCCTCGCGGCCTCGTCATTCCCCAGATTGGAGTCGAACTCGACCGGGTGTCGGTGACACCCAGCCCGCCTCCGCCTCAGTCGCGCGAGCAGCCGCCTCACAGTCAAAACACATCTTCCCCCGCAAACACTAAAAAGGACCCCGTGGTGTATCCGTGGATGAGGAAAGTCCACGTTAACATTGGTAAGTGTTGCACACAAACTTTCTTCTCCCTTCGCTCGCTCGACAGTCGAAATTCACGCCGTCGTCTTGGTGTCCGCGGTCACAATCTACGGCTTCCTCTCGGTTAGACTTCGACTAGTCCTTGGAGATTTACGATCGTCTGTTTGCACGGCCAACATAATTACACCCTCCATAAATTTTTATTACACCTCTACGCCGAGGTGCCTTTTTGAAGTCCGATCTCAGGCTCGAGTCCTTGCTTTATGACAACCCAGACTGAACTCATAAGTTAGGTTTTATGCTTTGGTAATTTGATTTTAAGTGGTAGGTTTGTATAAACCGTGCGCTCCACACTGTCGAGCCTTCCTTCTCCTCTCCGTGTTCCGGGGACGTTGAGGTGTGTGTGTGTGGGGGGGGGGGGGGGGGGCTTTTTGGCGGGGGGGAGA
>NW_017828852.1:641850-645981 GCF_001891065.2 Hippocampus comes
AAGTGTTGTCGTCGCCTGGCTGGCTGTACACGGCTCGTTCGGTCGACGATGTAAAGACAATTTGAATCAGTAACGTACACGGGGATGTTGGACACAGTGCAGATACAAGTAATAATGGGATTTTAAACAATTTTGTTGATGCTATTTTAGAGGTTTATTCAATCGTGATCGCACCCCACCTCTATGCTCTGTTGATACAAGGCAGTCACTCAACACCCAAAGCTTACAGTGGGTTGCGGCCGCGGAGACGTAGGAAAGGAGCGTTCCCTCATTTGATCGCGACCATTGTTGCTCCCATTAACGTTTAACGTGAAATATCGTGGCCAAATGGTGTAACTCTCAACCACAAAATGTAGCCGAGATTTGGCCTTCTTTTTCTATCAAATTACATCTTTTGTTACCGTGTCGGTGGAGGGGGCGGTCTGCTTGGGGGCATTACAGAGCACGTGACCACATAGGCGTAATAGCGTGTTGACAAAAGCAATTTTTTCACAACAGAAATGAAATCGTGACCATTAACGCGACTATTATTCATAATAATAATATTTTTATTGCCACGAATTCAAACATTTTTGGGATGCATGTTGTGGCAATCTCTCTTCTGCAATTGAAATGCAGCTTGCACATGCGGTTTGAATAACACCTAGAATAGTGGCAATTGCGTATGAGGCTCTAAATGCACCACAGCCCCGTCATTATTACTATATATATATATATACACACACACACACACACACACACACACACACACACACACACACACACACAGAATAATAGACAAAGTGTAGCACAGCAATCTGATATCTGCATCATAGAAAAAACTCATTTGCAGCGCTCGTCCCTGAATAGGCTTATTATTATCAGTATTATTATTATTGTTGTTGTTATGGTGGTGGTGGCGGTTGTAAATATAGTAACACCTTACTTTGTTCTCTCACAGTGAGTTCAAACTACACAGGAGGCGAGCCGAAGCGCTCTCGGACAGCTTACACCCGCCAGCAAGTCCTGGAGCTTGAGAAGGAGTTCCACTACAACCGATACCTGACGCGCAGGCGCAGGGTGGAGATAGCGCACACATTGTGTCTGTCAGAACGCCAGATCAAAATCTGGTTCCAGAACAGACGAATGAAATGGAAGAAGGATCATAAATTGCCCAACACCAAGGTCCGCTCTGGGAATAACACGAACGCCCAAGCTTTAACTGGCTCCACCTGACCACGCATAGAAATCGAGCCCATCTGTTCTTTGCTGCATTTCTGCCGTCCAAAACAACGAAGCTGTAGATAAAAACTGTGGACCTGATTAACCTTTACTTACTTGTTATCCTGTTTAGCCTGTGCATTGTCAGTGATGTTGTGGCCCTGTGACACAAACGGGAGTTCACCGAACGCAAAAACACTCGACCAAGATGTCCCACGTTAAATTTCCGATACATCATTTAAAAAAATAGTTTGTGTCAAATGCACGTTCACCTAAGTGTGGGTTTTATTTTGTCTACAGAAACACATCATTTCCTATTTTTCCTCTTTAATACCGTCAAATTCATAACAGTTGGTCATGTTCATGCTGTGGTTATAAAACTAAATGAATGCACCCATTCAATGGAATGGATTCAACGCGATTCTATCGTTTTGCCAGTCGTTAACCTAAACCACAACGTAACAGCTATCTTTACACCTCTGTGTGTGTGTGTGTGTGTGTGTGTGTGTGTGTGTGTGTGTGTGTGTGTGTGTGTGTGTGTATATATATACATACATACATACATACATACATACATACATACATACATACAATAAAACATGCGGATCTCTGGCTGACATTCCTCCCTAAATGCTTCCACAATGAAAGACTTTTATGAGCAAAGCGATCAACATGTATATGGTATTTATTGACCAAACGGACATTTTTGAATGTTTCATTTCATTTTAATACTTAGCATGAATAGCCATGACGACTATAGGGCTATAACAGTGTTAGCTGCCAGAAACTTAAAGACCGAAAAATTTATATATTTTCGGTTGCACATGATTGCGATGTGGTAAATTGACGTCATTCTCCCTCCCCCTTTTCCTTAAAATAATAAACGGATCTATGTGAGTTTAACACATATCTGCAACCGATGCACGGTTGAATTAAGTCCAAAGGATTTTTTTGTTTGTTTTTTGTGTATTCGTAATATATCCCAAGTACGCACTACAAGTAAAACGCGATACAATATTACCTCAGCTGCACTTTTAAAACGTTTTCTTTAGATCAAGCATTCTTATTTCAGTATTATGACGTGGTGTATCAAATAATAATTGCAATAAAATGCTCGGATCAGCTCCTTGAAAATGTTCAAAACGTATGGTCTAATAATGGCACATTGGGTCTATTCAGAGACATCAACAACCCCCCCCCCCAAAAAAAAGCCTTTTGTTGCATGCCTGACTGATTTGTTGGATAAATCGCGCACACATTCTCTCCCCTGCCCTTGTATGATCATTTATCCGAAGTGTTATTTTTAATATAAGTTATTCTATTTGCATTCCAAAGATCTTTTTTTTATCTTCAATAATAATAATAATAATAATAATAATAATAATAACAATAATAATAAAAATAATCATAATAATAACAGTGTTGAACGTGTTATACCTCACCAATATGTATGCTGCACATGTGTTCATATGCTGTTTTACGAATTTGTAAATACAAAATAAATACATGTCTGAAAATACGTTGTTTTCCAATATCCTCAATTTTTCTCTCAAACGTTATGTTATCTGCTGATATGTTTTTCCCTGATCATTTTCATATTGTTTTTGTTTTTTTAATGGAATAAACTTCGCTTTCATCTTGACAGCTGTTATTAAATGCAATGCTGAACGATGTGTCTAAAATGCATCCTATACAATGCATTGTTCAAATATGATTTCGGTGTTCCCCACAAACACAAAATGCGAGTTGTCTTGAGAAATCAGGGGCTGGCGATGATTAATTTTGCCTTGCCGCTCGTGATCTTGGTACATTACGTCCTGTAATCTCGTTTTAAATCATAACCCGTCCCACTGCCCCACCCCTTTCCCCGGTTAATTTAACGGCAGCGTGCAGCACGTTGAACGGTGGATGTGGGGCCGAGCGACTGTACTTCCATTTCGCTTTGGATAATAATTAAAATAATAATAATTTGGTTGCGGTATTGAATGCATTAATGAAGGGAATTTAGGCACAGCTGTTTATTCTTGTTCCCTGCCTCAGTGTTGTGTGAGCGCGTGTGTCGTATTTTTTTTCTCCTTTTATAATGTAAAAAAGGGAGAGGGTCGGCGCCATAGCTCAAACCCTGACAAGCAAATAGATAATCAACAAGACGAATGACTTCTTTTGTAAGGCTCGGCTCCCGTATTAATTTTCATTTTCTTCAAGAGCAGGTATCGAAAAATAAAGAGCAAGAGAGGGTGCGGGGCGAGAAAATAGCACTCCTCGCGATGAACTTTAAACTAAAAAAAATGTGCCCCCTAAATTGGCCCTCTCGTATTCCTCGGCCCAGAGAAGATTCCCCATTACACGTTGGCTGATTTCTCCCTGGGCCCCTTGCCAAAGAGACTCCCCTTGCCCATTTATCTATTTTATTCCATTTATGAAAGCCCATTGCACCGTGAAAAAAATCCCGCCCCGTATCAAACAGCACGCATGTGTTCAAAATGTCCAAGAAAACAAATTAGAATAGTGTCCCTTGTGCTTGTGTCCCGCTTGCATCTCGACGCACCTGCCTGGCCCTTTTCCAGCTTTTTACGCATGTGGGACAACGGTTGAACGTGCAAAATAACGACAGCCCTTCGCTTCAAATACTTTTCATGCATTTTACGTGGCTGGTGTAAAACTCACTTTTACTTCTACCCGCTGAAAAAAAATGGTGTTTTGAATTTTTCGGCAAGCGGCTGCGTGAAATAAAATCACTTGGATCCACATACATTTCTAAGTTGATTACACAGTACATCGAAAACGTATCAGAATCCAGATGATTGTATTGTCAGTCACTTGACGATTTGTTTTTTCAACCAATGCATGTAAAATACACGCTACCATATTGTCAAAATATATTTTCACAATCCCGCAACTCGATATATTCAATCTTAAAATAAATGATCA
>NW_017828852.1:646864-652765 GCF_001891065.2 Hippocampus comes
AACATCAACACCCCCCCCCCCAAAAAAAAGCCTTTTGTTGCATGCCTGACTGATTTGTTGGATAAATCGCGCACACATTCTCTCCCCTGCCCTTGTATGATCATTTATCCGAAGTGTTATTTTTAATATAAGTTATTCTATTTGCATTCCAAAGATCTTTTTTTTATCTTCAATAATAATAATAATAATAATAATAATAATAATAACAATAATAATAAAAATAATCATAATAATAACAGTGTTGAACGTGTTATACCTCACCAATATGTATGCTGCACATGTGTTCATATGCTGTTTTACGAATTTGTAAATACAAAATAAATACATGTCTGAAAATACGTTGTTTTCCAATATCCTCAATTTTTCTCTCAAACGTTATGTTATCTGCTGATATGTTTTTCCCTGATCATTTTCATATTGTTTTTGTTTTTTTAATGGAATAAACTTCGCTTTCATCTTGACAGCTGTTATTAAATGCAATGCTGAACGATGTGTCTAAAATGCATCCTATACAATGCATTGTTCAAATATGATTTCGGTGTTCCCCACAAACACAAAATGCGAGTTGTCTTGAGAAATCAGGGGCTGGCGATGATTAATTTTGCCTTGCCGCTCGTGATCTTGGTACATTACGTCCTGTAATCTCGTTTTAAATCATAACCCGTCCCACTGCCCCACCCCTTTCCCCGGTTAATTTAACGGCAGCGTGCAGCACGTTGAACGGTGGATGTGGGGCCGAGCGACTGTACTTCCATTTCGCTTTGGATAATAATTAAAATAATAATAATTTGGTTGCGGTATTGGATGCGTTAATGAAGGGAATTTAGGCACAGCTGTTTATTCTTGTTCCCTGCCTCAGTGTTGTGTGAGCGCGTGTGTCGTATTTTTTTTCTCCTTTTATAATGTAAAAAAGGGAGAGGGTCGGCGCCATAGCTCAAACCCTGACAAGCAAATAGATAATCAACAAGACGAATGACTTCTTTTGTAAGGCTCGGCTCCCGTATTAATTTTCATTTTCTTCAAGAGCAGGTATCGAAAAATAAAGAGCAAGAGAGGGTGCGGGGCGAGAAAATAGCACTCCTCGCGATGAACTTTAAACTAAAAAAAATGTGCCCCCTAAATTGGCCCTCTCGTATTCCTCGGCCCAGAGAAGATTCCCCATTACACGTTGGCTGATTTCTCCCTGGGCCCCTTGCCAAAGAGACTCCCCTTGCCCATTTATCTATTTTATTCCATTTATGAAAGCCCATTGCACCGTGAAAAAAATCCCGCCCCGTATCAAACAGCACGCATGTGTTCAAAATGTCCAAGAAAACAAATTAGAATAGTGTCCCTTGTGCTTGTGTCCCGCTTGCATCTCGACGCACCTGCCTGGCCCTTTTCCAGCTTTTTACGCATGTGGGACAACGGTTGAACGTGCAAAATAACGACAGCCCTTCGCTTCAAATACTTTTCATGCATTTTACGTGGCTGGTGTAAAACTCACTTTTACTTCTACGCGCTGAAAAAAAATGGTGTTTTGAATTTTTCGGCAAGCGGCTGCGTGAAATAAAATCACTTGGATCCACATACATTTCTAAGTTGATTACACAGTACATCGAAAACGTATCAGAATCCAGATGATTGTATTGTCAGTCACTTGACGATTTGTTTTTTCAACCAATGCATGTAAAATACACGCTACCATATTGTCAAAATATATTTTCACAATCCCGCAACTCGATATATTCAATCTTAAAATAAATGATCATCTGTGTGGTTACCCATATAGTGCATTAAGATGCGGCGAAGCCTCAGCTTTCGTTTTCAACCTTGTAACAGCCACGGACCTTCTGTTGCTTTCTTTTAATGGGGGAGTATTTTAGTGAGGATGCCCTTGCCCTGTGAAAAGTTTCCCACCATGAGAGAGGAAGGCTCCGACAAGAAAAATGTGAGAATTATACAAGAAATAATCATTAATCACTTGTTCTTCTTAAACCCTCTTTTTTCCCCCCTATTGTCATCTCGCAGCCTCCTCCAAGGCCCCTTCTGTCGGGAGGTGCGAGGGGCCAAGGAACAGAGGAGCTGAAGAAAAAAGAAAACATCTTGGAAGACCCCCCCCCCCCCCCCGAGCTCCAACACACTTAACACTCAAGAAAGAACACTTTTTTTCCTACCCACTCATTCACGGGCTACTTTTACGCCCTTCGAGAGTATAAGAAAGAACAACCGTTTTCCTACTCATTGGAAAGAAGGCGCGGAGAGGAAAACTGGAAGATGGCGAAGAATTTCATAAACGACGTGCCTTTCAAGGTAAGGCCTGGAAATGCAATTTCACATCTCCGCTTTTGTATGGTGGCTCCCTTGCTTCTACAGTGACGGCAGCGTGGCGTTTTAATGGTTTTATTGCCCTGTGCGCATTTGGTGGAATGAGAGGAATGGCCGTGGGGGCTTTGGGTTCGCGTGCGCGCGTCCGCAGTAGTTTGCGTGTGCGCGCACGTCTCTGGAACAGATCACGGCCTGTGTTGTTGTTGTTGTTGTTTTCTTTTTCCTTCTGTGCTTATGTTCCATGTGTCTACCCACCTTTGTGTCAAAGCGTCACTTCTATTTGTCACTCACTGGGTCTGGAGGTGGCTGAATATCTTTTTGAGTCCGTGTATGCCATTTATTGCATGTTCATTTGAATTAAATATATCGGTTTGACTGCTACTTTGTGTGTATGTGTATGTGTGTGTGTGTATTTATATATATATATATATATATATATATATATATATATATGGTTTAAATAATTTAAAATTGATAAGAACGTAGTGGGCAGAGTGAAAACGATGCAGGTTAATGATTACTTTCTGTGCTGCTGGCCGACAAAAAAAAAATATTGCATCTTTTATTTTAGTTTTTTAATGGCTGCAAACGATCGCGGGCCGGGCATGTTATCTATTGAGCAGAGCTGCTGCTTGACCCCAAAAGAAATTAATCTGACCAGAATTGGAAATAAAAAGGGCCAAAGTTCTGTTTTTTTTCTCCAGGGGATGGAAGACACAGCTCGATTCAATGCTTGGAGAAGCGAGAGAAACAAATGGAAAAATATGCAACTACTATAACGAAAGGCAGCACAGTGTGGTGTGGATTGATGGTCGTACGGGGCCGCGGCCAGACTGGGTTCAAACAGGGGACACGTTTTTCTGACCGATGAGGTCGAGTGACTCTGAAGCAAGAGGCTGACCTGTGGTTCTCCCCCTCCCTCTGTTACTCGCTTTAACCTCGCAAGGGCTCTGCATCCTCCGCTCATTCGGACATTCCCAGAGCCCCCTGGCCTCTTAGTCATAACATGCCGAGTTTAGGGCACTGTAAACCTCGGGCAGTCAGAGACAAACTGCCATGGAAGACAATCACCACTGGAGGGGTTAGATTCAGGTCACAGTGAAATGGCAAGATGTATAAATATTCACCCACACAAATATACTACATTCATTCAAAAAAAATTAGACATCGGTGGTAGCCTATAGAGATAAAATACTTAACTCAATTTTATTTAATTTAATAATTAAATAATGAAAAAAACACAGATGAAACATGTTGCTGTACATGGATACCTATTAAACAATGCAAATAAGGCAATAAAAAATAAGACAATAAAAAAGCAATAGCAACATAAACAATAAATAACAATCAGAAAAATAATAGGACCACAAGGGTAGAGTCTTCTGCGTGGATTGGTCAAGCAATAAATGTGGGCTTTAAGAGTTTTTAACACACACATCTAGATAGATAGATAGAAAGATAGATCGATAGATCCCAAATTGCAATGAAGTTGGGACATTGTGTTCAACAAAGAAAAACAGAACACAAGGATTTGCACTCATGTTCAACCTATATTAATTGAATACACTACAAAGACAAGATATTTAATGTTCAAACCGATAAACGTTTTTGCAAATCATCATTAACTTAGAATTTTACAGCTGCAACACATTCCCAAAAAGCTGGGACAAGGTCATGTTTACCACTGTGTTATATAGGAGACAGGTCTGTCTCATACCTGAAGTCTTTTACTAAGAAGCCACACTGTTGTAACACATGCAGAATGTGGTTTGGCATTGTCGTGCTGAAATAAGCAAGGACGTCCATTAAAAAGCCATTGCTTGAATGGCAGCATATGTTTCTGAAAAACCTGTAAATAACTTTCAGCATCAATGGAGCCTTCACAGAAGTTACCCATGCCATTGAGATGAACACAGCCCCATAACGCCTCAGATGCTGGGTTTTGAAGTTTGCATCCATGACAGTATGGGTGATTCCTTTCCCTTTCTCTCTTTCACAATTTCCCAAAACAACTTGAAATATGGACTCGTCTGACCACAGAACACTGTCCACTTTGTATCAGTCCATTTTAGGTGAGCTCGGTCCTAGAGAAGCCGGCGGCGTTTCGGAGTGTTGTTGAATAAATGGCTTTTGTTTTGCAGAGTAGTTTTAAGTTGCACTTACGGATGTAGCACCCAACAGTATTTCTTGACATTGGTTTTATGAAGTGTTCCTGAACCACTGTTGTTGTGATATCCTTTACACGTTGATGTCGTTTTTTTGATGTAGTGCCGCCTGAGCCTCACACGCTTTCCATGTTGGTTTTCAGCCTTTCCGCTTACATGCAGTGATTTCTCCAGATTCTCAGTATTTTCGGATGATATTTTGGACCATAAATGATGCAATCCCTACATTTCTTGCAATTGTATGCTGAGGAACATTGTCCTTCAACTATTTTAGGCCGCAACCAAAATGAGTTTGACACCCCTGCTTTAGAGTCTACGCCTGCCATAGCAACAATCCGTTCGAATGAATAATCGTTTAAAACTCCAAATTCCTCCCTCCAACAAAAAACCTTGATAAACATTAGATGTAACGTTTACAGCATTTCCTTCTCTGACATGAATGAAAACAAAATGCATGAACATCACAAGTCATTCAGGTGTCCGAGGTTTTTGTTAAAACTATGAGGATACGCAGCTCGGATAATGGATGGAAAGTGCAATCTTATGTCAGCACTTGTAAACAAGTCCATACGCTTACTTACTAGCCATCCCAAGTAGCCATTGTATGCTCTTGTTTGGCTCTTGTTAGAATCTGGCTGTGTTGTACAAGTCCTGGTACTCACATACTGCAATAATTATTTTGCCCTACAATTGTTTGTCCATTGTTGTGTATATGTCGATGTAAGCTAATTTTCCAAACCATTTGGCTCTGGTGTTGCTGTTCAATAGTATATGCAGTGCACTGCATCACGTACAAACAATGCCATTTTGGCAGTATATAAATGAGTCACTTCTCTGAGTACTCAACACCACCATAGCCAATGGATATCAGTCATTTAATGGGCAAGAATAAGACGGAGATGTGAGATCCTACTCATAGTGATGGTTCTCGCCTGTGTACCGATCACTTTGTATCAGGTGTGTCAACTCCTGAATAAGTTAGTGATGTAGATGGAGCTTACCGTTAATTATGTAGTTATTTATTTTTAAATGATTTTGAAAGACGTGATTGGGCTTCGGCACTTGATACACAGCGCCTGAATGAGCAGATGCTTGGGCGCAGCCAGGCATGGTAAAACATACGCCATCTGAAACATACGGCATGCATGCACGCACGCTAAAACACGTTAGCTTGAAGCATTCGGGAGCATGCATTCACGCTAAAACATACCAGGTATGTTAGCTTAAAGCATACGGTAGCAGCTAAGACATAAGGACACACGCTTAAAAACACGTTTTTAAAAAGGCAACGGAAGCAAAACTGAGTTCGGTTGTACTTTATTGAGCCATTTTACAATGTACTCACGCGACTGGTACCTGCTAGGGGTGTGCCTTTAGCGTCCTCTTACACGCCCACCCTTCACTCATTGGCGGACTTCCGCATGCCTGT
>NW_017828852.1:652790-674057 GCF_001891065.2 Hippocampus comes
AAGAGGTGCTCGCAGTCAGGCTTTGGAACTCGGCGCATACATAACACGCACCGCATTATAAGGCGTCCTGTCCATTTTGGAGAAAATTTAGGACTTTTAATGGCGCCTTATAGTCGTGAAAATACGTTACTTATGTAGTTTTTTATTTTTAAATGATTTTGAAAGACGTGATTGGGCTTCGGCACTTGATACACAGCGCCTGAATGAGCAGATGCTAACATACCTAATAACAATAATGCAAAGCCTGCGTGAAGCTAGCCTCTTACCACACGCGGGGGGACATTGTCTATTTTATTTATTATATTTGTTTCAAAATTTTACATTGTGGTGCTACGATTTATATTACACAGTTAATAACTTACCAACAACAGTCGCACAAACAATACTTTTTACGGCACGAACGATTGCAGCGGCGACGGCGGCAGTCTAATCAACAGATGCTAACATATCTAATAACAGAGCAAGACCTGGGTGAAGCTGCTATCTTAGATGGCATATTGACCACACAATAAACGCCATAACAAATCCGTCTTGTACAAATTTGTAACCTTCCAAGTTTTTGAATGATCGCAAGGACTTATCTGGGTTGTGAGACGGGAAACATGAGATAATTGCAGATATATAGGTACTGCAGAAGTCACTGATGGTGTAGCAGTACACTCGCCGGACTTGCATGCGGGAAGCGTGGTATCGGTTCCCACTCAGTGACGGTGGGAACGCGTGTGGGAATAGTTGTTCATCTCTATGTGTGCTCTGAGATTGACTGGTGACCAGTTCAGGTTGTAGTCCGCCTTCAGCTGGGATAGACTCCAGCACCACCGCGACCCTGTACAGCAGCGGTCTCCAACCTTTTTTGCCACACGGACCTGTTTAATGTCAGACAATATTTTCAGGGACCGGTCTTTAAGCCCGGATAAATACAACAAAATAATATGATATGACCTGCATGAAACCTGTGGTATTTTCTAAACATAATAATAAACATGAATCATGACATGAGGAATATCCTATCTGGCCACAACGCTCTGTGGTCACTATGGTAACATTTAAACGTGCCTTAAAATTAAGATACGGCGCAAATACAAAGTGCTTGAAAAATACGACTCACCACGCCGCTTATTATGCAGAATAGGCTCGGTGCGTGGGAATCTCCCGTTGAGATAAATGTGTATTTTAAGTAGGACTCCTGATACTGTCGATTAAATGTAGCCTTCTTTTTCTTGAAAGTCGTAAGCTCCTATGTATCTCTTCTATCTCCTGGCTGGCTCTTTTCCCCTCCCCAAAGAAATTTTCCAAAGACGTTTGTTATTTTACTCATTTTGCTATCTCCTGGGTTTCACTTTAGCGGTAACCTATCACATGGCCGAGAAGCGCACCTTGATGTCATGACGTCATGAGTGACATACTGTCGACGGATGTAACAGAGAATCCAGTAATTTTTCAAAACAAAAAATCTGTCAGATTCCGAAATGAATAAAACGGAAGTCATGTACATTATTTATTCTTTCTATGCGGCCCGATACCAAATGACCCACGGACAGGTACCGGGCCACGGCCCGGGGGTTGAGGACCACTGCTGTACAGGATCAGCCGTGTTGAAATTGGATGGATGAATGGAAAGTGCCGATCCGTCTGGAGCATTCTCCCTTTCTGCCATTGCGATAGTTGGAAAAAAAAAAAGCACCCTTGGTGTTTGATAAATCAGTCCGTATTGTCCAACCTGCCCAGCTTGTGCATGTATCTGATTATGTCCTTGCCATCGAAGTGAGATGTAAATTTATTTGGATGCAATGTTGACGGATAAATGCTATTTTTATCGCTGATCTCCATTGATAGTCCTTGGTGTTGTGCCCGACTACACTGTCAATGTAGTTATGTAAACAAATGCACTTAGCAATAGTCACATGATGTCTGAAGCTTCATTCACCATGGCAGCACAGAACAACCCTGGAGTAAACAAGGTTGTGTTTGCTGTCATGTTTTATTTCGCCGATCCAATCAATTATTTCGCACAAATTATGACACAGCAATTGATTAGTGATTTTGCATTTTTGCAGAATATTGACCGATTTTAAGTGTACAGCATGCAGTGGTGAAAAGGTTGTTTTAATGTGCCGCATCAAGTATTGTGTATTTGTGTTTATTTTGAACAGATATCTGTTATGGAAAACCGTTTTGCCAATTTTGTAGTTTTAAAAGAAAGTGCAATTTATATTTGAGCGTGGCATGACCAATAGATTATCATAAAAGGTAAAATTTCCACATCAGTATTATGTTTTAATTGTCAATCTACTGTGAAGTTGTATTGAAGACAAAAGAAAGTGTCTTATGAGATGTGTTTTATCCATGTAGCCAATTCCAGCTTCGGCCTCCCTGTGTGGAGTTTGCATGTTCTCCCTGTGCATGCGTGGGTTTTCTCCGGGTACTCCGGTTTCCTCCCACATTCCAAAAACATGCGCGGCAGGCTGATTGAACACTCAAAATTGTCCCGAGGTGTGAATGTGAGCGTGGATGGTTGTTCGTCTCTGTGTGGCCTGTGATTGGCTGGCAACCGGTTCAGGGTGTCCCCCGCCTACTGCCTGAAGACAGCTGGGATAGGCTCCAGCACCCCGCGACCATTGTGAGGATAAGCCATTCAGAAAATGGATGGATGGATGGATGGCTTCACACCCATAAAGGGCTTCAAACAAACACGAGGAATATATTTCAGTCTTACACACTGTGTTGGACCCCCTCCCCCGCCCCCCACATCCTTCTTGTAGGTTTTTGTTTATGTACTGTTGCCAGAGTGTTGGATTAGCACATCATGAAAGCATGAAATCACAAGGGTGAGGCATGCAGACTTGCTCTCACTGACCTGTGGTTTCTGCTGAAGCTTCTTTCTTCTTATCATGCCCGCTACTGTCATAGAGATATTTGGAAGGTTCCAAACAGCTGATGGTGGAATGTTTCAGCAGGATCTTAACACGGTTGTTTTGGGGGGGTTTATAGAGTGTCGTCTACATGGAACACATTTACGAACTTAACAAATATTTGTGATTTTCCCACTGGAAAAAAACGGACTTAATAGAGCATAGTGATCGTGAGATTAGATTGTCTGTCACAGTTCTGACGTTGGCGGTGTGAATCTCAGCTCCGGCCACCTTGCATGTCTACAGTATTGCGTTTCTCCACTTCGGGGTACTCTGGTTTGGTACATCTTCATTTGACAAAGACTGTTGTGCGGGAACGAATGGTCAATACTCAACTATTGTCCATCCTGTCCTTTGCAGTCATGTTGTACTGATTTTCGGAGGCTTTTACCCCCCTCCATGCATCCACTAGCCCGCACATGTCATGAAACCCGCCCGCAGGGGAAGACCTCACGGCTTGCGCTCTGCAATATATTTTAAAAAGCAGTTGTAGTGACTCGAGACAGATTTACGAGCGGCAGTAAAAAAAAAGGAAAAAAAAGAAAATAGATGTCAGAGCTCGATAAATCAATCTGCCTCTGTTAACGCTGTTTTCATTGTTGAACAATAATAATAATAATAATAATAATAATAATAATAATAATAATAATAATAATGATAATCAACAGAAGTCCAATTAGGGTCTCAGGCAATAATTGATTTGATTCATTCATCGTTGTAACGAAAAAATATTTTTAGTTTGTCAAATGTGCTCTAAAAGACAGATTAATGGTTAACGAGAAGGAAGACTCAACCTGCCCTAATCCATCACGTATCCTCCACGAGACCGCATAATTCTAAACCTTGTGAATAGCACTTGTACCACTGGCGCTTGGTCATGTTCATCATTAACATGAGGACCATTACATATATTAAAACCAAAAATTATAACTTTGTCATTGTCATCAAAGAACGACATTCTGACGGAGCTGCGGACAATATTTTTGTTATCTTGAATTCAAACTTAACAGCGAGCTAATTGTGTAAAATGAACGTATAGAAAAACAAGGCCACACTATTACTTTTCACTTCAGTACTTGATTCTTTAAGACAAGCAACGTGATTTGGTTTTATTAGATTTTTTTTTTTTTTTTGCGGGGGGATTGATGCTGTGTTGCTTCGGTTCTCCGTGTGGCTATGTGGCACATTTGCAACGCTAATTCGTATAAACGTTGTCAGGCCGCCCAGGTTCCTCTGCCGCATGCTTATCTTAGCTGTTGTTCACTCTCCATAGTGCTATAATTTATGGCCATCATTACAGACGCCATCATCATCACTGCAAATGCTTGATTTCAATCTTCTTGTGGGCAGAACAGAAAAGTGCCATATTGCTCTTTGTGAGCCTTTAATTAAACGGATTTATATAAACATTCATTCTTATTATCAGAATATGTTTGGGGTTTTTTTTTGGCGCAATTTCCCCCCATTCTGGAATATAAACGTGTTCGAACGAAAATGTTCACATTTATTGTTTGACTTGGTTGGCTCTTATGTTTCCCGTAGAAACTGTGCGCTCTTGTTTGACCTTGAAGAAGTTTCAAAATTAGCTTTTCTCCCATGCTCCAATGTTGCATGCATTAAAACTCTCAAACCATCAAGACGCACAAGGGCAAAACCAATTAGATTCTTTTGTTGCGGCCCCGCACGGCCAAGCGGCGGGAGTTTTTTTGTCTCCCTGATGTTTATTTGCCATTCTCCGAATATCTTCTTATTGTTCAACACCCAAGTATTGCTCACTATTTTTTTTAAATATGAATTGGAATGCTATTTTAGTCTTAAATAATACTTGCAGTCCGCTGCCTCTAAATGGTTGAAATGTTTTTCAATAGTGACGGTTAGTCAATTACTTGAAAATGCAGGATGCATTTTTAATTTTAGTCAGAGAGGAGAGAGGTCTTCAAACGAAAAAAAAACATGTATGCGGCACATAGTTGTAAATATTTAACAATTTAGCATGATGTAGTGTTCGTGACACTGAAGTGTTTTGTCACAATGCACCAGAATTTTTAAAAAAGACAAAGATGAACAATAGCAACGTCACAATAACAATTATTTCACATTCAAACGGATATTTTTTAAATAAAAGCGAGTGCGATTGAAGGACTTCCTCTTCCTCTCTATCATAAAACAGACCGTGGAATGATACTGAAGTCTAATAAAGAACAAAGCGACGCGGTCATTTTTTTAAGTAAAATTTTTAATTCCCCGTTTCTTAACCTCCTACTGAAACGTGATCACAGGCGCTCCATTATCGTTTGGATTTTCCATTTTTATCTCAAGGAGCATTCACAAGCAATGCCACGCGAACAGGCGCACACACTGTGGCTCCCCTATCTGTGTCACATTTGCCGAGGTTGCAGAATCTATATTTATCTGTCAGAAATATAACGCCAAGAAAAGGTGCCTCGCCTGCTGCGTGTTAGTGTCGTGGAAAATTAAACTATCCTTTCAAACAAAAAGGGGGGGGGGGAACCCAAGCCACCCACCCCCCACAGCAGAGAGGGGGAGAGAGAGAGAGAGAGAGAGAGAGAGAGAACTTTTGAGGGAGGTGCAATCGTAACGCCGTTTGCTTTCAGGCTATTCCATAGGCTGCAATATAACAAATTTGGACGGGTGTGCGTCTTGCGGGTCGTTGTGGACACAACGTGAGTATTGCGGAAGACAGAGGACCTGCGTTGGGTGGGGGGGCGAAGAAAGCACGCTCCTTCGACGCTGCACTACCCTCGCCTGCATCCATCTCACTGGCTCGTAGGCTTTTTTTAAACACCTTGGTAAATATCCCCCCCCCCCAAAAAAAAAACCCAATAGTGATATTGTTCCTCATCGTGCATGTTGTTATCGTGTTGTTTACACAGCATCCTCCCCTCAACCATCATCATCATCACCACCATCATCATCATAAGCCATTCCGTACAGTCTGAAATCAATGTGAGCCGATGGCTGTTTATATCTTCAGAAGCACTTTTATATTCTTCTCCATCTTCCTCCCATCACTTCCTGTATGCCTCTGCATTCCTCTCTCTGTCCATCCCTCCCTCTCTGCCTTTACCCTCACATCCTCTCTCTCTCTCTCTCTCTTTCTCTCTCTCTCTCTATCTCTCTCTCTCTCCCTCTGCTGTTTCTCCCTGTCAGCCAGCAGCCAGCTACTTCTCTTGATTTATAGTGAAGCTGGGTGTCAGCGTGCGGCCGCGCCTGCCATTGTATGTTTGTTAGGGGTGTGCTGTTGTTTATGGCGTTGCACGCGATAAATCGTGAAGGGATGCTGTGGAGGAAATGACGGCCGATGGAGCGATGATACACTGGAGAGCAGCGGAGATTGGCTCCTCTCTCGGATCTCCAATTCCCCCCCCCCAGCCCCCCTCGATCCTGCTTGTATGCCTTCATTTTGTCCCATGTCTCTCCACACGCGCCGTGCCTTTTGAAAATCTGCACTTGATTAGATCAAAGGGCTTTTTTTTTCTTTTTCTTGGGAGCCGGAGCTCGGTGTTGAATTTCTGTGGTGAGCAATTAAGTGAAAATTAGGTTAAATTTGACGCACGGTGGAAGCCTGGGCTGCCATATACTTCATCACAGCTATGGGAGTCCTGAGCCAGTCCAATTAAGTTACTCTTAAAGATGTACAAAGTCTTCTAACGGCCAACTGGACGCGAGTTTTAATGAATGAAGATACAGAAAATACATTCTGTGCATGACCGAGACCTGCATGTGTAATGTTGTGTTCGTGTGTTAAAAAACGGACCGAAAACAACAATCTCGTGCTTTTTTGTGGCGAAATGAATGTTTACTCCCAAATTTGAAACGAGGCTACACGGGGGATGAGGCTGTTGTCCATTATTCGTGTCGATACTCCGTGTCTCTGCTTTTGCTCAACCCCCTCCCCCACCGTCAATCAAACTATACTCAAATGCGCGAAGAAAAAGAGCAGTTCACGTTTATGTGTGGATTTATTCAATTGCATAGCAAAATGATTGTATTTTTGCATCGTCTCCACTGCAGAGAATCAGAAACAATCGCACAAAACGGGTAGTATCAAGTTGTTTTATTATTGGGAGTTTACAGCGATCGTAATTTCGTATTCGTCATTAAACACATCAGACAGAGCAAATAAAATACAACACAATAATCATGCGGCTGGGATTGCTTTTAGCATTTTGAGAGGATTCCTCGCTATCTATGCCCGCCCCTCCCATCCCATTAGTCTAAACCTCGTTGTAACCGAATTAGAGTCGATCCACAATTTCCCGTCACATATTGATGGGAGCATGAGACACGGCTTTTGAAATTTGTAGTCCTTCTGTCTGCCACCGTGTAAAATACATCTCACGTCATTTGCGAAGAGAGCATTCCGTTTACATGTTATCATTCAATAGCTTACTTGTTTGCTACACGAGTGATGTTGATGAATACAATTATAGGCTATATGAAATATACCAGTGCATTTTTCATTTGTTTATATTTTAGACTCAAGTGCATGCCATATTCCACTTAGAAGCACACACCAGAGTCCGCGGCGCGGCAGCTCACTCGTCTTATCTAATCACTATGTGTGACTGCTTTTAAAGTGTGTTTGGTCTGGATAGATAGTGCCAACTCCGCGTAAAATAGTTCAAATATTTGAAGAAACTTCATCCACCAAACGGCTAAGGGGTTATCAAATCCCTCGCAAGGTCTATCACCATTCACAACTCCTTGCATCCACAAATCACAAGTTCGGGAGTTGGTATAATTGTGATAAACACATGACGGCGACTGAAGTTAAACTAAAAAACGCGTCAGGGCGAAGGTGCATCGTAGTTTGATTATTCCACGGAAGACATGTGATGCGTAAATAATTAGAAATTAATTAGAAATAATTAGAAAGCACTATATATATATATATATATATATATATATATATAGCTAATGTTTTTAAGACTCAAATACAGAAACATTTGCTTGGTGAAATTAATATAAAACAGATAATTCGATCGAAGTACAGAAAGTACAGACCAAAACAAACGGGAAGGATAAAATATCATCAGACTTCGAACCAGTCAAACATAAATCAAGAGAAAACAAGACTCCGTAAATCGCGCTTGGCAAGTGATTCAAGAGTTCGAAGTACACTTAGTAAAAAGTTGACATTTGTTAAAATCCGAATTAACCAGTCTATTTTTTTTCTTTTTAAAAATATATAAGTCTGCATCTTGCTCGATTATTATTGTAATTATTATTATTATTATTATCTTTGTTGGGCTCTCGTTGTGTCTGGGTTTTTTTTTTCCCTGTGGCGGCGGGGGCGAGTCTATACGCGTGGGAAGATAACACACAAAACGTATAAAGACAGATACACTGACAATATCAAGCGCATGTTTCCTTTCCTCTTTTACCCTTTGCGTTTTAGAAGCCGATTTGATCCTATTCCTTAGCATGCAGCTATATCCTTTCAACTTAAATACTTTTTAAAATTGTATTTGGTCAGTCGCTAAATATGAGAGTTCACGACTAGCATAAGAGCATTTTGGTCATTCTTTTAACCCCACCCCCTTCTTATTTTTTTTCCTAGTCCTGGTCGTAAACTCTTCCTCTCTCTCCCTATTTTTCTAAAATTTCGTATTTAACTGCATTGCATCTTTACTCTGAAAGTGCTATTTTAAGTGCACGCTGGAGGAGCACGGCAATAATTTCTTCAAGGTGCACAGCTATGCCCCCCCCCCTCTCGCCACCACCTTGTTCCACTGTTGATTGCTCTCAGTTTGACGCCATGTAATATCCAACATCTGGGCCGCGTGCAGGCAGGACAGACAGGCAGGTCAAAACGAACCTCACTGACCCCCATAGCCCACCTCAACCAGACTGCCCTATTGGATAGGGACAAGAACCAGAATCCCCCTCCTTTCACCCCGACTGCTTAGGCATCTCGTGGCTCTCAGTCAGCTCCTTGGTTCAGGAACAGTTCACTCAGTCAATTCGCTACATCTCGCACATAGGCAAAGTCGGAACCGAAGGGTCCAAAACACCGCAGGAAATGTGAAGGAAGAGAAGCAGGTTAGTAGCAATTTGCTGAACCGTAGCCTATGTGCAATAGCCAAGAAGTGGATGATATTGTCAGAAAAAAATCTTACAGAATATATAACGAGTAGGGGTAGTCGTTTTATTTTAGCAGACCCAGTCTTAATCACATTTTGTCTCGTTGGTGCACAAATGCTTTGGGAATAAGAAGCGATGTAATCTCCCCGCAACGCAGTGCAGGAAGAGAACGCAGAGAGAGCGCCTGCGCGCCTTTTTTTTTTTTTTTTTCGGGGAGCAGAAAAAGGGGCCCAGACTTAGCAGACCACATCTGCCTTTGAACGATTGGGAATAATAGCCATGCCAGCCAGCAGCGTGAGCATTGAAATACGCACTGAAAATCCATCCACGCTTTCCCCAAAGAGAACACCGTGCTCTCTTTTCTTTCAAATTGTCCTCAGAGTAGACTTGATCCGAGGGAACCATCACCTCACGGAAAGCAAATCCAGGTAAGTTGTGCTCACACGCGTGTGCGTTTTGCATGCTCGGTCATTACACTGCCGGTGTGGATTTCCGAAGCATGCCGATCCCACGCGCGCTGTCACCAAATGTGCTGCGTGACAGTGTTCCTCTGGAGCTCACCGAGACGTCCACGCGTCGTCCCCACGTGTAAGCGCCACTAGTGGACAAAAACTTGATTCCCTCGATGAAGACAGATGCCCCACGATCGGTAACAAACAGTCAGCAGCCTCGCTATTCTCTCTCTCTCTCTCTCTCTCTCTCTCTCTCTCTCTCTCTCTCTCTCTCTCTCTCTCTCTCTACCCCCCCACCCCCAACCCCATAAAAAGAGGAAGGAGAAAGAGAGCGAGAGAGAAAGACCAGGGGAGAGGAGGAAGAAAGAGAATGTGTGTGATGCATTAAATGGGACCTGGCAGCCAGGTGTAAGGGGAACAAAAAAAGATTTCTCACCGCACAATGATTTATGATGGTGTGAAAAGATTGTTTACTCTTAACTTGCACCACACTCTTGTCTTCCGTTTGTCTCCCCCCTCTGTCCATCCTCAAATTTCAGCAATGTGCTTCCAAGTGTGAAGGGGTCACAAGTTCGACCGTTGCAAGATTTTAGGGGCTCTTATGCGTGGCATAACAATTGCAGTTTATAGCTTTATAGTTCTTGTTGGTTTTGGACACTTCGGTCGAAACATCTTGATCAGTTGCAATATATGGGCGTCATACATTTGGAAGGTAAACTATTCAAAATAATGCGGCGGTGTGTGAAATAGGACAGGCACCATTGACCTCACAGAGACCTTGTAGCAGTTTTCTCCCGCTTTTACTGTGACGATATCGCTGGCCCATCTGCCAGCGGGCCTCATGACTTGATCACATTACAATTTTGTTGTTTCAATTTTAGGAAAACGCTGGTGGAAATACATTGCAGTTATGAATATGTATTGTGTATTGTAATGTGAATTATATGACCGATACATCAATCTATCAGTCATATCATGTTAATGGTAATATAATTAAGTGAGAAATTCATAGCGCTACTGTAGTTTCAAACATGTTGTATCGAGACTTATGGACAATCTTAGCTTTTAGTTTAGTCTTCACTCGATGTGATGTTTCTTCAGAAGACAGCAGCCGCAACACTCCAAACCGCCAGCTTGATGATTTACTTGAGTGAGGCTACAGTGTTCAGGATGGGAAACCAGATGCACTTAACAGAATGCTGTTTCTGTGCTAGCGCATTAACCCCTTTGGCTGATCACACATATAGTCCTCGCCGAGCCAGTTATAGGCACAACCAACCATAAAGTGCAATAAACTCACAAAAATGTTTTGATCAAATTATTGTTTTTATTACTATTAGAAATTACACAGCATTCCTTTTAATTGAATATCCTGTTCATACGAGCAGATTGGCTCATTGCAAACTTAATGTCGGTAACTATTATATATGCTCTGCTGCTGCATTCTTCACATGATCGGTGAATCGGAAACTTCACATGTTCTGCAAGACCATGTTTAACCCCCACCCTAACTCCTCCTAAAACCCCCAAAACACTCATTCTCTTTCTATCTTTCTCCATCTCTTTCATCTCCCCCCCCCGATGTCAAGGCTTGCTTTGAGTTTGAGGTTAAAGATTAGCACCTCAGATAAAGATTAACTCTTCGTCAATGGAAGGTGCTGATGGGTTGAATATCCGACCCGGGATTGTTGGCGAGTTGTGCGCTTGCCTACAGCAAAAGTAGTTTGAAATTCATGGTGGTAAACAGATTGCTCATTCTAAGGTGCAATAGAAACATCCTTGGAGTGGAAAATGCAACTTGGGTCACCATCTGAGTTGAGGAGTTGTTTTACTTCATCTAAAATGAGTTGAAATGATTCAATATGCAAAAATGTAGTTGGTGACACATGGGGCTCTATTTCCATAGACGGTGTATGTGTAAATGTTGGCTTGCTGTGGCGCTTTGCCAATTTGGCAGAAAACTGTGCGCCATGCTGGGTGCAAAGATATGTCTTCAAAAATTAAGTCGACGAGATACGCCTACATTGGACCGAGTCTCAATAATGGCAAAGGTAGTTTAACGAGGTTTTGGTGAATTTGATTGGGGCACAGGCAGACAGATTCTAAGGTCCATGGACATGTGGTTGTCAGGCGTATTTCATTCATGAACAAGCAGGTATCAAAACTGACAAATCAATGTCAAATCAATTCACTGAACACATTATTATTATTCGGTACCTGCTTACGTTGTCTGCAGTGACACCGGCTAAGAGCGCTGACAATGCGCTTGCCACGCACATATTGTAGCATCCTTTTCCGCACTCTGTGTGCAAGTTGAGAGTGTGCCACATGTAAAGAGAATGTGAGGAGCCCCTTTGATTGGTGGGGAATGAGGCCAGCTATTGTCAGGCCCACAAAAAAAAAAGAAAAGAAAAAAAACTCATCTTGCTAACATCACATGAACCGTGATTGCTTCTTACCGGAACCCTGAGCACGTGTGATGTCATTATCAGTTGACAGCAAGTGGCAAAACGCATTTTAAAGGTGTTAAATGTACATGAAAAATAATGGGGTTATCACTTTCATTATAGACAAAATAATAACTTTTTACTTCTGAAAATGGCTAAGTAAATTAAGTATACCTTTAATTGAGCTGTTTTGTGCAAGTATGCTAAATGGCCAACACTTGGTCTGACATGCCTCAGGGCAGATTTACACTGCACCGTGCTAGATTTGCGCCTGTCACAAAAATAGCCTTAGTTTTTTGCTAAACATGTGCGAATGCCATATTCTAGACGACTAGGAAGGAGTAAATACGTAACATGGAACTTCTGAGTAAAAACATTGCTCAAGACTGTGACAAACGTGTTTAGCATTAGTGGGGTATATTATGTGTTTGAAGATGCTGAGCATGTATCTGCTGAAAGCAAAAGTTTTTTTTTTGTTGGTCCCTTCATTCACTTTGAGGTTTGACCAAATTATGCCATTTAGTCTGTTTGGCTTTAACAATTGAACTTCACAAGTTCCCTTGGATTACGTACCAATAACCCAAAATTATAGTAGGCTAAACATAATCTTTTAATGCGTGTTTGCATCCACAATGGGCACTGCCATTGTTGTGTGACGTGAAATTTATCTCGGTGAAGTCGAGTCTGAAAGATGACATTTTCTCAAACACGCTTCAATTCACGTGCTGATTTTTCAAGTTGCCTGTCATGTGTTGCCATACAATTTGCATTTGTTATGACACAAGTTTCCTGATCAGTAGTCTCATAGCTACATCCCACATTAGATTTTGTAACAGCATAATTTCACAAAATGTGTATATATTTCGAGATAGAAATTTATCAGAATGATGTGTCTCTATTAATCACAAACAGCAGGTATCAAGTAATGGAAAGATTGGAATAGCATACTAATGCAAGAGCAACAAACTATACAGCTTTGAGTTACAACCAAAAATGTAGTGGAGCAAACTGACAGAAGGAGTGATGTGAAAGCAGTGTTGAAATTTGCGCTTTTGTGTCATCTGCCTGCAGGAGGAAGAAGGAAGGAGATAGAAATGTATCACAATGCGAGGCTTGTCGTCGCTTCCCATTTAGTGTGTCAGTGTGTCTAGTCAGAGTGATGCTGCATGACTGTTCAACCTCATTAAACTTGAACAAAATTTTCAAATGGACTTGATGAGAAATGTTGCTTTGGAGGAGGAAGTGTATACACTGACTTAACTTGTGGTCGCTTAATAAATAGTTATCGGTAGCCCAATATAATTATGTCAAGGTGGATCATTACGTCTTTTTCAAATGTAATAAAAAATATAGGAAATTAAAGGAAGGCTTTTTTTATTTACTATTAATGCTAGTAATTAATTCGTTTAGGTTGGAGAAACACATCAGAGCTGAAAAATACACCAATATAATGATATATTTCCCTTTTACGAAAACATTTTCAACATACGAGTAGTTTAGGATGGGTCCAACTAACGCATGCACGTATGCAAACTAACTGCTGGACAATCGACACAAATTGGGCAACGAAGAGGACACGCACGCACAAAAAAGCCATAAAGCATGGCAAGCATTTCCAAGTGGTCGACCAGATATACGGCTTCATTCTTTCAGGGTTGACGTTACATGCTGCGTGTGTATATCATTGTGCAACCCGATACGTCCTGCGATAGTTATCTAGTGACGTGTTTAATGAACATGGCGGGTAGTTATTTTTAAATCGCTTTTAAAGTTATTTAATGTCCATAAAAAAAAGAATGAGATTATCGAATTAATTATACGCAAAAAATTAACTTTTAACAAATACCGCAAATGGCGTACATAGGGGAAGTATCCCTTTTTCGGGAAATAATTAAATCCAGTCAAGCTATTCGATAAAACAACAACTCCTTCAATCGTTCAATATTTCGTGCTACGGGAAAAATGTGATTACACAACATACCGGATCGGTTTTAGATAGAACGTACATAGGAAAAGCTTGCTGGAAAAATAAAATGACGCCAGATTAGCTATAAAAGTTGCTAAACAGTTACTTTACGAATAACATCTATTCAAATGTGTTTTTTTGAACAGGCATACAAAAGCCTTGGTGCCCTATTCTGCTTAAATGTTGGCTCATCAGCTATTCCGTGATTGCGGAGGCGGCCTCCTTATATCCTTTGTCTCGGCCTACATGCTGGCTAGCTAAGGTAGTCGGGTCTCCATCATTCTCTGGACAACTTTTGACTTCTCCACTCGCACATGCGGCTCGCTTCGTGTCTCCAAGTCTGTGTCGTACCAGAAGGGCTAAGTGTGGGGACACACTGTGAGGAAAGCTCGGCTGATGATGCGATGGAGATGGACGACAGCCAGAGCTGTGCGTGAGTGCACGGGCGGAAACAATAAATAACTTTTAGGTGGAGGTAGGGACTTGCAGAAGTGGTTATAGAGTGGTGCTGGTACCATGAAGGTAGGAAAAGCCTCGCTTTTGATTTATCACTTTTGGAAACAATGTCAGCAGCCAAATTCCAGGCGGATCGGAACCGTCATTTTATCCCATCACTTACATTTGCAATGCAAAATCACAGCGTAGACAATCCTGTACAAATAATAAACATTCGTACAAAATTAACACCAAAATGATCGATTTTCACCGAGTTGGACCACCACGAGGCGTTACAAAAACGAGGAGAACGTAAATTTGCCCGCTCGTTTATGCCTCGAGCCCCAAGAATGGTGACGTTATTTATGGCCTCTGTGGATGCGTATCTGCTTGGAAGCAGCTGGACCACCCTGCCCGAAGCTGATATCTCCACATCAAAGACGGCTGTTGGTTAGAAAGGCTGACTGGGATTGAGAAATAATTCTAAATCACTGTTGTTATTATTTTATTTTTATTTATTTATTTTTCCAATATAGAATGTTTTGACAAAACGAATTGAAATATATATATATATATAACATGCATTTTCGAGGAGACATTTTTAAACATGCGTCATTTGTTTCATGTAATTAATACAACGTTCACAATCAATAAAGTCCACTTCAGTACTGAGTGCAGCAATATGTGCTCATGTTGCTTCGTTCCGGGATATGACAGTGGGCAATCGTTTAAGGTCAGGATATCTGTCCATTAGAGTACGCAAGGTTTTTGTTCTCTATTGGATTTGCAAGACCTTATGATGCCATATTTTTCCCCCCTTCCTCTATTTCGCCATTCTCTGCCTCCAACACCAGGAGATCTTAGGAGATTTGTGGAGGCTGCCCTTTTCCATCGACACACCAGGACATAGAAGAAACTCTCTCGGTGAGTTTCACGCTGTATTTTTATCTTTTTTTTTCTCAAAGTTCATCACTTGGGACTATAAATGTGTGCGTGTATGTGAGCCATAAGTGATTCGGAGAGAGATTTCGATTTGCGGGATGACTGGATGTTGAAAATGGAAAAAAAAAAAAAAAATCAAATGTAAATATGTCTTTTTTAATTTATTCATATATATATATATATATATATATATATATATGTTAAAGCGACTTCAGACATTAATAGCTCCCAATTGCAAGATATGATTTATGTAAATATAGAAACTATGAAATAAGTAATATAATACAGTACATAAAGATATCCAGATTCAATGTTTGCATTCGTACATTCAAAGAGGTTAAATTTTATAATGGCTTGTGCGGATACATAAGCGTGACATAAATACAACAGGAAACAAGCGAGCTCGTGTGTACATCAGTTGACTAATAAAACAGACCCTTGTAACCACTGTAAAAGCATGAATTGTATTCCAGCAGTAACCGACATGAAAAATGACGTTTCAGCACTGGGATCATAACTTCACTCAAATAGGAACTCAATAAACTATTATTGTGCTATAGCAAGCCAAATTTGAACGGGGTATTTTGGCATTTATAGCCCTTTCAATCGATGTACATTCAAAAGTTTTTAAAATCACATCTCGATGCATCTCCTTGTGTGAGGTCTTGAGAGAAAAAAAAACAATCCTTAGGCAATCTGAAATGTTGGATCCGCCTCTCTAACATTGCATTATCCAAGAAAAATACAAAAATCAAGCGCCATTCTTCGCAATCAGTGGTGCGACTTCACAATGGCGCGCAAGTAAATCCCCTCGGGGTGCACGTCTCTCCCCCACGCTGTTGCGCGTTGTAGAAAAAAAAAACGCTGATTATACGTTTGGTTAATGAGTAACGTGGTCTTAGCAGATCCCTGACACAAAAGACTGCGTTGAATAAAAACGTTGCAGACTTGCACATTTTCGGCTCCCACCTTTTTTCACCTACACGGAGCTCATCCTCACTTTTTAACAGCCAACAACGAATGTGATCTGCTTTTAACTCGCTCTACATTTACACACGCACGCGCAAGCGAGAGATCTCATAAATCTTACGTTAGTCCAAACGCCCTGCATGATAAAAAAGAGAGCGAGAGGGAGCGATAGAGAGCGCGAGAGAGAGGGGGAGAGAAAGACAGAGAGAGAGAGAGAGAGAGAGAGAGAGAGGGGAATTGAAAAGAAACCACGTAGTGGAGTCTGAGGCTGAGCAGACTGTGAGATTCTCTTAGCAGCGAATGCTAACTGCTATATTCTGTAGCAAGGTGTGGTTGTCCTTATTTTTGAACTCATTCGTTTTGGCGCTGTTATCTTTGAAATTTGATTCAAAACTTTGTCCACACTTTTACTAATTGTACTGTAGAAGAGGATATTGTGCCCACTCACTGATGGCCTGAATGTGAGTGTAAACGTTTGTTTGCCTCTATATATGTGCCGTGTGTGTACTGGCGACCAATCCCGGGTGTAGTCTTTTCTTCCAATGTCAATTGGGATCGGTTCCATCTCCACACGATCCTGAACATATTCAGCATTATAGAAAATGGATAGATGGATAAAGAGGTGGATGGACGAACGATGGGACGGGTGGACGGATGGACAAACGGATTATAAACATTGAATATTAGAAATGAAAATGAATGAAGTGCACACTCTCCAAAAGTGCGAGAGGAAGAGTGTTCCTGTAAACCCTCGAGTGCTTTTTTTATTGCTTCCAAGTCACCAAACACGAGCAAATAAATCACCACAAACAACTTCACAATAACCACAGCTACATTCCAATGTCACGTGATTGCTCAAACCAAAACATAGATAATACCACACAACATTAAGGCCATTTGTGATTCAATACACACACTGTATCTCAAAATTCGGATTTGCAGTAGTTTCCAGTGGCATACAACATACGATTAATTTATTAGTAACTTTGCCTGTACGTGTGCATACAACAACCAAAAAGTCACATTCAATGTCAATCAAAACGGACTGTCATTATCCCGATTTAAGGAGAAGTCAAGTCATTTTTTAAACTACGTTCTATGCACCCCAGCTAGTCTTAAACGCCACATCCCGATTAAACTTAATATTGCGTTTGTGGAATGAAGACGACACCCCCTTTCTGAGTTTGGTGACGTGGCTTTTACTGAGCCATGATTGGTTGTTACTTCTGATGCCGTGAACTGTGATGTCATTTTCAGTCAAAAGCAAGTGTCAAAATGGCCGCCCCCTTAGATAACTAAAACAGGTGGATTTTGCCGCTTAATTCATATTCCATAGCACATTAATAATCACAATACCGTGTTTGGATTGGGGCCACGTAAAACGTCAAGGTTTTTTGACTCGATTTCCCCTGCAAGGATGCGCTAGCCCTTATAGCAACCATTTGTGTACAATAAATGGATATGGATGCTCAGCAACACAAGTGTAGTGTGTAAATGTCATTTTCTCAGCGTATGTAGATGTTGCGTCATATGGCGTAAGTATGCCATTGATTCGTTATTTTGACTATTTGCTAGAAAAAAAGTAAAAAGAAATTCAGATAATACATCAATTCAAATGACGGTTGAAATGCGATAATATGGCAGTTGGACGACAGCTCATGCGTGTCTTAAACGTATTTAATTAGATGGCGTTATTCTATAGCATGACTAACTGCGTAGATTTTAAAAAGATGAACGCGTTCCTAATTCTTTGTTTCCCCAACAAATGCCTTTGTTGCATTCACAGACCAGTTTAAAAAAGGCGTTGTGCAAACAATCTTTACCCGCAAGCAATATTTTTTAAATTAATATTCAGAGAAGTAATTATTACCGCTGAATGTTTATTCATTCGAGCCTTAAAGTTGCGTGTCCACGTGGTATTGTCACGGGATGCGAAATCTGTCGTCGTTCTTGTAACCAGATGAAATGACATGATATTTTGCGAGGGTATGAATTCACATTTTGTTTGAGCGAAGTTGATCTATACGGTGGGGACTTGGAGATATACCATGCATATTCATAGATTGATCTCAGAAATACGCGCTCCTAACCGAGGGTCAACAAAAATATATTGATAACTTAATGGGGTAAATAACCACTATAGCGCGATCCTAGCCTTTTTCTGTAAGCGTCAATCTGGAGCACAGATCCAAGATCTTCGTGTAGTGAGATATGGAGGATACAGAAGAAAGAAAGCCAGACGACGACGAAAAATCATGATAGATGAATCATTAACGGTCTCCTAATTTGTGTTGCTCTGGGACTATCTGTGTTGGGAGGTCCGATGCGCGATACATACTGAAAAAGAAAGACATTTGAAGCCATTGTTATCAACCAGCAGCGGTGCAAGCAGGCAGGCAGGCAGGCTGGTAGTGGAGTGGAGGGGAGGCAGCAGGCGAGCTCCCGGTAAGATCGTTCAGCTTGTGAGCTAGCTATAGCCTGTCGGGAGGCTATCAGACCCCGTCCGCATATTCCACCTGTATACCGACCCCCTTCCATCACGGAAGTCTTGAATTTGTCCACCTCTCTCATCCGCTACCCGTTCATGTCACACGGCGTCCGCCTTGCCGCCGTCCGCGGCCGCTGGCGCCAGGAGGTGGTGGTGGTGCTGTGGCGGCGGTGGTGGCGGCTGCAAACAGACGCCCGCTAGGCGAGAAAACATAGCGGCAGCCTGCGCAGAAAATACAGGAGGACCGGGAAACGCCAGGATTCTTCCTTCATTTCATTATTTTTAAATGATTAATGAGATGTCTCAGTGACGACTCACCTGCGATGCGATCTTGCTGGGTCCTGTCGAGATTGTACCGGGACCGCCGGTGCTAATAAAGGTAAGCATGCCCCCACCAGCGGGCAGGCCAGGCGCTAATGCACGAGCTTGAACAACAGAACAGAAGAAATATCATGTGTTTACGCATCGTGCAGTTTTGGGGCTGGCTCGTTATTTATGACTCGCGTGACTTCCAATGCTGGTTCAACAAGAGTTCACTATGCTTTAAAGTTCACTATGCTTTAAACTGTCTAATAGAGCACCCTCCCCCTCACCTCCGACCCCCTCCCCTCCACCTTATTCGGCATGCCCTTTCGTTCTCTTTTTCCTATTTATCATCCATTCCCTGACTTCATGCGACGTTATTTATTTATCTATTTATTTATTGCTTTGTTTATTTATGTTAAAGAAATAAACAAAAGCTGACACTTTCGATTCATATAACGTCTCTTCTTTTTTTCAAGGTTCCTCGTGATTTATTTATCCATCAATTTATTTATTTATGTATTTATTTGTGCTTGCTTGGGTGTTCCCCCCAAAATGTGTTTCTTTTAACTGTGATTTACGGCACGTCAATAGCATACACCACATGACCACAACACCGATCGGCGTGTTGTTTACGTACGAAATAGAGTTACCCCCGTTTTTGTAATATTTTATACGCATTTCCTATTGTTAAAAATATATATATATCGGATTCCTGTCTCCCAGCTGGCACGATGCGTCACGGCAGGCGCCATTTGTAATTTTATATCACAGGATGAAGCAGTCACTGGAAACCAAGGGCCGACCTCTCCCTCCGTTTCTCTCTCTCTTGTTTTTGTTGGGGTGCCTGTCTCACTTGGAGTGCATTATTCGGAGGAGACGTCGAAGAAAGTTGTTTATTGTAAGAAGCTGTAGCCCTTACAAGCCACGGGGGCAGACATTACGTGGCCTGTTTTAATCGCGAAACAGCTATGATTCAATAACCTAATCCTCCTACCCTCACTGCCATGGTCTCGCTCTCTTCTTTTTTCTCCTCTAGTTTGCTTGCGACTATTCCTCAGAGTAAGTAATTAGGATTCCAGCTTGTCTAGCGGAAGATAAATGGCTGACATGTGTGACGTGCTGAGAGCTGGAGTGGAGCTGGACTGTGTCATCTCCGAGAAATAAAAAACATAAAAATAATGATAATTTCAAAACATGTGTGAGGTTTAAACATGTGGGAAAACGCATTCCTTAATTTAGTTTGATTATGTTCCACATAATTTTGTATTCTAGGTAGATAAAGATTACTTCCCTCTTTGTTTCTTAGTTTAAATATAGGCAATTTATTTAAATCCGAATTATTTACTGTACGTTTTTTTTTGGACAGAAAATGTGTCACGTGCCAAAACGAATGGCTATTAGCAACAGAGCCATTGTTATGAAACATGACTCGCATTTGAAGCATAATACATGCGGTTTCTCTATTATTCCGTGAGAAGAAAGACGAGCATCCTTAAAATACTTCCGTCCGTTAAAATGTTAAGGTCCAGGGGCGGAACAAATGCCAGGTGTTCTCACATGTTATCTATCTATCTATCTATCTATCTATCTATCTATCTATCTATCTATCTATCTATCAATGAATGCATGACCACATTTACTTTCAGTTTTGTTTAAGTGTGACAATGACAGCCTTTAAATTAGCAACAACCAGCCAAGAGTCAAGCCTCAAATCTAATACTACACTGACAGAAATGGCTACCTGCATTAGTCACCTTAAAACACAGCCTACAGAGTGACCAATTTCCCTCAGATGTTTCAAAAAAATGTCTCGGTCATTATGACTGACAACAGAGATGCTGGGATATACCTTACTTAAAACACATACACATGCGCACGCACGCACGCACAACTGTATTTGCAAACACTGAAACAGTGCAAGGAAATGCGTCTATAGCAAATAATTTGTCTCATATTAGGTGATAAAAAACACAGGGATTGTTTATTTGAATGTAACAGCTAATTATGCAATTATTAGTTTTCATGTACTTGCTAATGTTATTACAATATTATTTCACAAACACTGTACTCCATTTTCCTCCTTGCGCATTCATTACTGCCACCCTGTTTTGAACTTTTAGTCGCAGCCTACATACAGTACGTGTGTGGATGTCTTTCTTTGACGTGTGTGCGTGTGTGTGTGTGTGTGTGTGCGTGTGTGTGTGTGTGTGTGTGTGTGTGTGTGTGTGTGTGTGTGTGTGTG
>NW_017828852.1:674096-717582 GCF_001891065.2 Hippocampus comes
TGTGTGTGTGCGTGTGTGTGTGTGTGTGTGTGTGTGTGTGTGTGTGTGTGTGTGTGTGTGCGCGTGTGTGTGCATGCGTGTGTGTAAAGAAAGAGGTCTGCCCTCCTTATGCCCCCTCCACAAGAGCATCTGCAGTCTGTGCTCAGGCTCAGAAGGGAGGGGGGCAGGAGGTGAGGGAAGAAAAGCGCCGGTTTCTATTCATGTCATGGCGCCTTTCAGTGGCAGAAGATGGATTTATCTCTCTCATTTCTTGTTTCTGCTTTTCCTAACCTTTTAGGTCAGATTGCAGGGGGCCATTTGAGAGACACCGTCACGTGACCCCTGGTGCCAAATGGTCTTCCGGCAGTGGTTCTCAACAAGGGCCGGAGCTAAAGAAGACATTGCCGCCTTTCCCAGACATGCAGAAGACAACATACTACGACAACTCAACTCTTTTTGGTGGCTACGCATCTTATCAGGTGCAGGGGGCAGCAACTGCACCTGCCAACGGCTTTGGGGGCTATGAAGTCCCGGGGTCTCATCATCAGCCAATCTTCCAGTCGGCAACCCATCTGGATGTTGACTCTTACCACCGATCTGCCTGCTCTTTGCAGACACTGGGTGGGAGTGGTGGGCACCAGCAGCAGCAACAGCTCGCCAAAAACAAGGAGCTGAATGGCAGCTGCATGAGGCCCACCCTGCCTCCTGAGCAGCACACTGGCTCCCAAGTTTCCCCACCTTTGGCCCCCAATCCAAGCGATGAAAGTACCGTCGCTCAGCAGCCAGGGGGCAGTGCTGGTGCCTCGTCAGTCCCCAAATCAGGCCCCAGCAGGTCATCAAATTCCTCCTCCTCGACGTCATCCTCCACTTCTTCCTCCTCCTCTTCGCTGCCCTCCAATCCAACTTTGGCCAAGCAGATATTTCCCTGGATGAAGGAGTCCCGCCAAGCGACCAAGCAGAAAAACTGTTCACCCAGCAACAACTCGGGCAATGGTGTGTTTTACCCATCTTTTTTATTGTTCAACTCCGCCAAGTCAGCGACCAAAGAATTGGATCTCTTCTGGTCTTCCAATGCTACTTTCATCAAATCTTTCCATAATCTAAAAGACCTTTTCCCCCCATTTTTTTTCTTTGTTTCCCCATCACCACATTTCCTTTTAATTCTTTATTATAATGGCAATATTTATTCCAACATATCTAGAAAAGGAATACAATGATAAGTAAAAAAACCCACTCAATTAAGTTAATTACCGGTACACAGCTCAACAGCAAATTTTAATCAGAGATGCCTTATATGTTCCGAAACGTTTTTTAATGCTGATTTAAAACACGTCCTTAAGTTTGACCTATAAAAACTTGCACAACACTGATTTTACCATATGTTATAATTAATAGCTATGCGGTTTCTGAAAAAAAATTCCACCTGTAGCTGAACCTAATCCTTAATTCAAAAATATTTCTCAATAAAATACTATACTACATATCATATTATTGCTATTATATTGCCATTATTACTATGAAAACCTGATGTTTGAGAGCAGAGGTGTCAAACTCAAGGTCCGGGGGCTAGATTTGGCCCGCCACATAATTTTATGTGGCCCGCGAAAGCAAATCAAAGATGTCAACTTTCATGATGCTTCCTAAAATCGCTACCAAAATTTCAAATTTGGTAATAAATAAGAGTGATACTGAGTGATACTGGGGCATTTTCTTGTTATGAAACCCCTCATTGCAATATCTTAAACAATAGGGAAAAAAAACTGTTATTTTTGACTTCTTTATATGGTTTCAGTCATCACGGCCTTCCAAACTAACAGAAATCTGGCCCGCGACAAAAATGAGTTTGACACCCCTGTTCTCAAGAAAAAAATTAGGGCAGATTTGGAATCGACGCGAAAAATGAATCGAGAAAAGTTTACTTGCATCTCTGAAAAAAAAAGGTTAAAATTTGTAGACTAGTTTTATGATCTATTTTTTTTACATTTCATAACATACCATTGCCAAATTGCGAGAATCTGAATCGGAAAATATACACGCCTTTTAACAAGCCTGCCAGCTTACTATGTCAATCAACATGTTCCAAAACGATGTCCCTCTCTTGCATTTAGCATGATCCATTCCAGTAATGTGGTATTTAAATGAACTCAGTGTGAATTGAAGGCCACTTCCGCATGATTTGTGCTCACAGTCTCTCTGCTGCTGTGATTGCTGCAGGGGCTTTTTGTCTTTGCGGCCAAGATGCAATTTAGCTGCCCACAACCAGTAGCAGGGCCTCTGTCTCTTAATAACTGCCACTGTTATCAAGTGCTGACAACTAATATCAGGGGATACTATGCTCTGCCTGAACAGTACCCCTACCTAAGAATGCAGACAAAAAAATTTACTCAAATAAGAGGACTGTCACTTTTAAATCCGGTCACATCACACAGACACACACACACACATACATATATATGTACATCTGTCTCACAGTTCCGAGGTCATGGGTTCGTATTCCTGCCCTTCCTGCGTGGAGCTCACATGTTCTCCCTGTGCTTGTGTGGGTTTTCTCCCACTACTCTGTTTTCCTCCCACGTTTCAAAAACAGTCATGTTAAGTTAATTGAAAACATTTTTCTTCGGTGTGCATGAGATTGTGAATTGTTGTTTGTCTATAGGTGCCCTGTGATTGGCTGGCAACCAGTCCAGGATGTATCACTCCTCACGCATAAAGTCACCTGGGATAGATTCCAGCATACCCATAACTCGAATGAGGATAAAAAAAATAAATAAAAGGATGGATAAATTGATTTTTAAATGAGCAGGATAAATACTCCAATATATAATAAGTGATGAGTGAAGTTGTTTTTTTCTTGTGTGGTTAGTGACATATACCGGATCTGGGTTGCACAAATGTGAAGGCAGTGAGTCAAGTTAAAAGTTGGACATGTGCATGTATCCTCAATACAAGACGGAGGTGTGTGGTGGGGCGTAGCATTCCGGTGACCAAAGCTGGCTGATGTCTTTGTTGACAAAGTGCGGTTTGGGCTCAGTGCATGCAGCACTTTGGCGTCCATGTTCAGTGGTTTGTCAGCTTCCTGTCAGGTCAAGTTTGTCAAAGTCCACTCACTTTCTGCTGAAATTTGTTGATTGGTTGCTAGCCTTTTCTAATATTGTGTGTGTGTTCGTGTGTGTGTTTGTATCTGCGTGTTAATGCTTCTCCTGTCTCTGTTCCTCTTTGTTGAACCAAAAAAAAACCCAATGTCCATATGCCTTAAGTGTTAGAAACATCTTTATTCATGTGAATTTTGTTTACTATGTGACAGAAACTTTTTTTAAAGTCTTTCTTGACAACACACAACAATTAAGCTAGCAGCTAGAGTCCTCATAAGTCTATCAGAAAGACTTGTTTACTTTGTCATATTTGCAGTACTAGTTTGTCCTATGTTTTTGCTTGTAGTATGCTGATTAAGAATATTGTAAGAGCCTTGGAAATGTGCCATCCATCCATCCATTTCCCGATCAGCTTTATCCTCACAATGGTCGCGGGGGTGCTGGAGCCTATCCCAGCCGTCTTCGGGCAGTAGGCGGGGACACCCTGAACCTTTTGCCAGCCAATCACAGAGCACACAGAGACGAACAACCATCCGCACACACACTCACACCTACGGACAATTTAGAGTGTTCAATCAGCCTGCCATGCATGTTTTTAGAATGTGGGAGGAAACCGGAGTACCCGGAGAAAACCCACGCAGGACCGGGGAGAACATGCAAACTTCACACAGGAAGGCCAGAGCTGGGATCGAACCCACGACCTCTGTACTGAGAGGTCGACGCGCTGACCACTGGTCCACCAGGCCGCCCTGGAAATGTGCCAATGGGTAAATTAAAAGGTTATAAATTAAGGTTGGGAACGATAAAACGATATGACCGTGTAGTCGTTCATGAAGATGTCAGATACTGCTATGACGGACGGTACAGACTCAGCAATCTATCCGAATCATCCAGTGATAATTAGAATTGATTTTGGCATTCTTGATTGGCCATCGTGAGACTTACGGCTCTCTTTTCATAGACGGTACATGTAGAAATGCTTTCTTATCCTGATTTTCATGTAGGTGCAAGCCTCTATGTGCCTGTTTGGGAAATTGGTTCCTCACGCTGTGCAGTGATGGGCTCATGTGACAATTTGCTGTCAGAAAGTTTTCTGAACTATATGCCCGCTGGAACCACGTCTTCAGTTTCAGCGCCCATAAGTCTAATGTGATTTTGGTGTATTTGATCGGGGCACAGGCAGATACATTCTGAGGTTTGCTAATGTGTGGTGCACGTCATTGGATTTGACATGGACAAGAAGGATTAGGGTCTTCAAGTGCCCGCTACACACAGTGCGTATCTGTGTTCTAACATAACATCATCCGCCCGTGGGGGTTTGCTTGCAATTCCTTATAAATGTACTTTGTGCAATTGGACCTCCTGCCAAAATGGGTCGCATCACATTTAAAGGGAATGCTCGGAGCCACTCTGATTGATGGCGAACCAAGTCGGGTGTGTTCACATCCACAGTGGCGCAAACCACCCTTTTTCCTAACATGCATCTGCGAAAATACTAAGATGGTCTAATCTCCCACTGTTTTCGCATGTTCAAAGTGGAATTCTTGTTGGCTGAAATGTGGACCTTTTTGGGCAGACACAGACGGTGTATATGCACAAACAATTGATGTGAGGCCAGGGGTTTAGCATAACATCTGAGTGTGAGGCACACGGCGTTGTTTCCTTTGCTGTTTCTGCCATGTGTCGCATAAATGAGTCACTTAGAAAACTTGCTTCTGTGTTGGGCTGTGGAGACGTTGGATTGTTGAAACTGAGCCATGTGACAGCACTTGAGGCGTGAGTTTCACTGATGAACTAAAACAAAAAGATCACACAGCAATTTTATATACAGTAGGTGCAAATACAGTGAGCAGAATGTACTCAATGGAATCAAATAAAAATAAGTAAACGTTCCTTCTTAACAAATGTACTGATGTAAACGTAAATAATATTTTCATTTTAAACTACTCAGACAAGTTATATAAAAAGTCACAGTGTAACAGTAACTGTAGCACATTATTAGCCACTTTGAGTCAGCTACCATTTCATCATTAATTTTCTTGTCTGCTGTCTCTTCCGTTTATCTTATATTTTTGTTTCCATTCCACTCTGATCACCCTGTTAAGCTTCCTCTAAAGTCGTTTTCCTCTCCCAGCAGCATCAGGTGGAGGTGAGAGTGGTAGCGGCGGGGAGAAGAGTCCTACTGGCGGATCATCGGCCTCATCCAAGCGAGCACGTACAGCCTACACCAGCGGCCAACTCGTCGAACTGGAGAAGGAGTTTCATTTCAATCGGTACCTGTGCCGTCCACGGCGTGTGGAGATGGCCAATCTGCTCAACCTTTCTGAGCGCCAGATCAAGATCTGGTTCCAGAACCGACGCATGAAGTACAAAAAGGACCAGAAGTCCAAGGGATTAAGTTCCAGCTCAGGAGGGCCTTCACCAACGAGCTCACCGCCTCTGCCCATGCAATCCTCTGCCAGTTATCTCAACTCAATGCACCCATTAGTTGGGGGAGGTGGGGGAGGAGGGTCAGGCTATGATGCCCCATCTCCCCCATCCTTTGGGAAACCTCACCAAGGAGTTTCGTACTCCATGCCCACTGCCTATTCCAATCTCCCAATGAAGGGCTGCCCTCCACAACAGAAGTATAGTCACCAAGATCAAGACTACGGTGAGCCGCATCCTCACCATGGCCTCGTACAGGCCAACAGTACCAGCTTTGGAACTCCCGCCAACATGCAGGCCAGTCCAGTGTATGTGGGGGGCGGCAGCTATGTGGAAGCCATGCCTGGCTCTGGGCCCTCCATGTATGGCCTCAATCACCTTGGCCCCACACCATCCCATCACCAAACCATTGACTACAATGGTGCAGGCCCCATGTCAGCCACTAACCAGCATCATGTGAGCGGAGGGGTACCCCCGGGTCCCTGCGACCCGCCCACTCATGCAACGTACACCGAGCTCTCGGCGCACCACACCTCGACTCAGGGCAGAATTCAAGAAGCACCCAAGCTCACTCACCTGTAGCAACGGGAAGAAAAATGAAGGAAGACCACACAGAACAAGTAATGTTACTCAATTAACAAGCTGAACTTACATTTCGGGACTCACTTGCAGGAAAAGCAAAGGCATTAGAGACAGAAAGGAGACAGAGAGGAGCAATTCAGTGGTTTATGCTTTACAGCCCCTAACAGGAGTAATCAATGTTTTGGCCCTATATTGATGTCATTGGTGTTAGCAATATGTCATTGTATTTCACTCGTAGAAAAGCACTTAATTTGGATTTGTATCCATTCATTTCAAACAGAAAACTCATTCTGTAGCGCTAGTCTCTACATGTATGCACTAAATAAGGAGCAGGCAGTACAAGGAAACGGTGGGCGGCACGTCTTTCTGTGATGTTTTCTTTGGGTGCTCTGGCCTCCTCCCACATTCTTAAAAAAAAAAAAAAAAAAAAAACCCTTGAGGCCAATTGAACACTCGAAATCAGTTGTCCCCAACCATTTTTTCGCAGACCAGCAAAGCTTGAACAAAATATAATCATGCTATGGACTGATAAAAAATGGAGCCCTCGGGAATAATGAATCCGCCTTAAAATGAAAACATTCTCGTTTTTAAGTGATGATCCTTCATTTGGTATCGGCGATGAGGCTAGTGAGTAGCGGCGCAACTGCCAATGCGACTTGGACAGGCTGTGCAAACTCCACTTGTGTTTTCATGATTTCCACATCACCACATGGGTGGTGCAAATGATTCAACATTAATTGTTGTGTTGCCTGTTTTTGATGGCACATCATGCATAACGGTTGCTTTGGAGCTATTACTGCACTAGCCATGGTGAGGAATTTTCTCTTGTCCAAATAGCTTCATCTTCAGAAGATAAACCAAGTCTTGGATGTCCATCAGATGCGCGTTTAGCTACACGCTCGGTCATTGTTTATGTCTTACTCTTACTGTCTGTTAACTTTTTCAATTGGCAAACCAAAGTAGAGAAACAAAAGGTCAGCTTTGATTGGCTGCTGTTATGAACATTTCTATATGTCCACTGAAAAAAAAATGCTGTGTGGAATTGTTTCTCTGTGCGGTCTGGTACCACATACTGGTCCACGGACCACTGATTGGGGACCCCTGCTCTCAATTGATTTTTCATGTTAATTGTTTATCTATTTGATGACTGGTGACCGGTCTGAAATGTCACCCCGCCTCTCGCCCAAACTCAGCAAGGATCAACTCCAGTTACCACTGATCCTATTGGAGACAGACAAGTGGTACAGGAAATGGATGGATGAAGTTCATATAGTTTTATCCTGCCAAACTCATGAGTGCAGTCGTGACAACCTGAAAAAGAGGCATTTATTTGTCTTTAGCGCTTTCAGGGACAGCGGTTACTACAGTGGGCAGTTTATCATGTTATCAAGTTACAGGTTATTATTATTGGTGCATGAAAGGGTTAATTAGTTTCATAGAAGGGCGACATGGCGATCGACTGGTTAGCACGTCAGCCTCACAGTGCAGAGGTGCAGGGTTCGATTCCGGCTCTACCCTTCCTATGTGGGGTTTGCATGTTCTCCCCGTGCCTGTGTGGGTTTTCTGCGGGTACGACGGTTTCCTCCCACATTCCAAAAACATGCATGGCAGTTTAATGGAACACTCTAAATTGTACCTTGGTGTGAGTTTGAGCGCGAATGGTTGTTCATCTATGTGTGACCTGCGATTGGCTGGCAACCAGTTCAGGGTGTAACCCGCCTACTGCCGGAAGAAAACTGGGATAGGCTCCAGCACGCCCGCGACCCTTCATAAGGGGAAGCGGATTAGAAAATGGGTGCATGGATGTTTCATAGAAAGCCTTCGTTAAATGTTTTCAAATTCACAGATCTCAAAATCATTGATCACTTGAGCAAATGGTATACTCATTAATATTCTATTGAATAACACTGATTGAGACTTCATTTAAATACTAGATACCTCGCCAGCCCCATATACAAAGAGGTCTTCCAGATGAAATAGTGGAGCGTTTAATGGGAAGTTACTGAGGTGGCTCGATTAATGACAGTGAGGTTTCTTCCCCTCCAGGCAACACATGTTGTAGTCATCTGAGCAGAGTGTGTCGAGCTCCTAGAGAGAGGAAAGAATAGCCGGCACTCTTCACTCTTGCCTGTCCAGTAAGTGCATCAAAACGCTGAGTCGTAATCCTCTGTCTCTTTTCACCTCCTGTGTGGATCCAGATTTAATCACTAACCGAATTGTATTTGATAATGTCACAACAGCACACGCCCTCTGACGAGGGGCAACAATTTTCTACAATTCTATTTATGCATCTGAACACAATTTTGACACCTTCAGTCAATTCTTCTCTCACTCCAACCGTATTTTTGGAAAGCTCCAAGGCGATAGATCCCCAAGAATGACATACGTACATACAAAGTCTCTCTAGGTACTTTAGCATCCCACCCTTTGTACACACAGCAATGCTAAGCTAGTTTCCCACGGTTGGTAAATGTGCAGTCAGGTAACATCCACTGCTGACGTTGTTCCAGAATTTGTTGATGACCTTATTTTCGCACATCATTGATACAGGGTATAGTGTTGAGAATGCTTTTTATTTATGCTTATGCCCATTTTCTCACTCACTTTCACTAATGGAAGGGTTTACATAAATTGGTGGGCATCATTCTTTTATATTGTTTGTTGTTGTTTTTTTCCCCCCTCACATATCTTAACTTTTAAAATGGATACAGGGTATATATTTGAACAAAAATGCTAATCCCAGAAATGTGTGCACATTAAAAAAAATGGGTTTATTTGTTTGAAGCGTCTGTAAGCAGAGTTTGGGACAATACACAAAACATTTTTAAAAATAATGAACTCAGTGTTAAAATCATTAAGTGTGTTCGGCCCACTCTACACTCCTTGATGTTCTGGAAATATACTCATGTTTTTTTAAAAGTACAATTTACACAAATGCTTTTGGCATCTGGGCATCATTGTTGCACTTAGAGTTTACATTTTTAAGTTTACAGTAAAAAAAAAAAAAAAAACTAAAATAATATTTTCAGGGAGGCTCTCCAATCAGAGTCTTTCGCAGATGTGCGTCCAAGTGATTATTCACAGAAAATATTTATTTGTTATAACCAGTTGAAAAGAATTTTCTCTCTCCATTATCATTATTTATCCCTCATGTATTTATGTTGAGAAAAAAAATGTAATTTTCTAGCATTTACCTGTTATGAAAGAAAAAACAACATTGTGTTTCTTCTTTGTCGATTGTACTGAAGTTACATTTTTAGTTCTTGTATTTTGATAGCAAATAAGTACTTTTTAAGTTCCTACAGTGACCCTTGTACATACATGTCTTGCCATGTACAAGGAAACTGCAGGGATGGGGATTGGTAACCCATCCATGCGCATACTGTAGAATTTTGACAACATATTAGCTGGGGGAAGAAGAACAAGTCTTTTTGGAGAACAAGACTTCTTTATTTGCCCTTTAGCAACTTTATATTTAAGTGTTTATAGAGCTGTCTGTCCAACAATTCCTTAATAAAATGTTACTTTATTCAGAGTTTCATTCACTGTTTCGACATCCTCTCAGGCAGTAAACTTGAACCGCAGGCTTTCAAGTGCAATGATCTACATCTCAAATTTACACAGTTCTCCAAAAATGTGAAAATCGAGCGTTAGGTCAGTTTGATACTTTATTAATCCGGTGGGACATGCTGGTATAGCAGCCGATCAGAGGCAATCATTAAAGACAAGTGTTTGTTAGTAGAAACAACAACAACAAAAACACAATAACCGCTAGAACAATTGAATTCTAGATAAGTTTTAGGGGAGCATTCACACTGGGCCACCTCTATTGTTGCTTTAACGCTGTTTCCCCTCCCTCTCCTGTTCCTAACAAATCGGTTGATTCTTGCATCCATAGTTTCCATAGTTTAGCATCTAAACTGTAGATGCTAACTGATAATGAGCCGATCAACATTCATTACCGAATAAGAAGTGAGCTACATTCTTTTTATTTACCGCCAGAAAATTGTCCATACATGTCGACGTATTATCTAATCGTTTTGAAGCGCAAACGGTTTGTTTGTTGTTCACTATCAGAAATGCGATACATGATATAACAAAACAGTGCAAAGATAGGGAACTAATTTTTTCCACAGTGCTCACAGTAGATTTGCGATTAAGCTTCTTTGCTGGCTCCGTGCAAATTATATAATAATACTTGTCCGATTATAAACCCATGTTGGTCTTCCAAGACGGAGCTCTGTCTCTGTTTGGAAAAAAAAAAAACGCTAGCTCACGCCATGACGTGATCACGTGGTTTGGAGCCTCAACCGCAGCTTCAATTCTTTACCTCTCTCGGTCTCGCCCCCCTATTTCTGAGAACCGATTTGAGACATAAATCAGGGCCCCATAAATAACGGCCGTACTTCCCTTTACATTTTCGTTGGACTAACAGACAATAAAAACACCAATAAGCAGAGATTGATCTAATTTATTGCCTCATAAAAACAGACAGGGAACTTGGCTTCAGCTGCGCAAGACGCGTTGGAAGTTGAGACGAGCTGAGCCGCGAGCGGGCTTTCACAAAGCCATTGCGTGTGTCACAGGAGCTCGGAGAGCTTCAACGCTGTTTTATTAACGACCATCACGCAGGCCGACAGCTTTTAATAGAATTACAAATACCCATCTGATGTTAACTGTCAACGCTCAACCAAATGTCGTTTTCATGCATGCATCTTGAACAAGCGATCAAAATCGCAGGATTAATTTCTTTCGCAACATACGTTGTGTTATGCAATAGCAGTTTAACATATTGCGATACCGTATAATCAGGCCATGTTCCAAATAGATTATTTTACCTGATCAGCTTACTATTACCCTCAAAACAACGAAATGTAAATCTAATATATTCACAAATTCAATCTATAGAAAAATGTGTGCCTTCTACGGATATCCGAGTGATTGTGGATGTGCCGTCAAATCCAGCGTCTACTTTGCCCGCTTCGCTCAGTGGCCCTCACTCCCACACACATTTCTGCATTTCTTTCTTTTGCACCCTCGGGGAAAAGGAGGCGAAGACAACTTGTATGCAAACGAAATGGGGGCTGTCGTCGGGGTCGGAATGGAATACGAGGATAAAACAGGTGCATGATACTTTCGCAGTGAATGTTCATAATATAAGAAAATGGGTAGCGTGGATGGGAAGTTTGCATCAATGATTTCAGGAAAGAAGAGGCATGCGTCAGGGTCTTTGCAGTCAGAGAAAGATTGATCACCAACACCCACCCACCCGGGGCTCCCTTGGCCCTATTGAAACATCCCGTCCTATTTATGGAGTTCCCAATTTTTACAAACTGTCATCATTTTCGCCCAATTTTCCAATGACATTATGCCCCCGGCAATCAACTCGGAAAGCTCATATTAAAATTGTGTCTTTTTATCACGAACAGCGACTTGTGCGCACCCCCCCCCACCTCGGTTGCAGACCGACCTCGCTGTGAACTCCCTCTCCCTCCGTAAACACGCCAACCATTTTTAACACACACTTCACACTGAGGAAGGGGGTGGGGTAACCTCTGTCTCTCACTATGGATTGCCGAGGGACACAAGAAGATGGATTTCAAAAATCAAAACTCGTATCTTTTTACGAAAAGCAAACAGCCGAAGAAGAGCAAGCACGACGCATTTGCAATTAAACATTTCCCACCTTTTATGCATAATTAAATCTAGCCATACTGCTGTCTGTGCAAAAATGAAATGTAAAATATTTCCCCACATATCTAAAAATCTCGGCGTCTGTCCCACAGAAAAAAAATTAATGATCCGAGTTTTGATGTAGATAGCATTTTTGAAGGAGCCATAATGTAAACGGTGTTGGGGATCTTCGAGAGTTGACCGTCATCAGCCATCGGGGAAAAACGATGCTCTATTGTTTCCGTCATACGAGTTGAAATCCACCGACAGTTCGCCTACACTGCCCACATGGCTAACGGTAGCCTTCAGGCTTCTTCCTTGCCTCTGAAACACCCCCCGGTGTGACAAAAACAATGGCATTATTTTGCGGTATAGCCCCGTTTGCCACATTTTGTACATACATAATTATGCAGCTTCCCACAGTCAACGCTGCCGCCAGGCCTAGGCCTCTAATTGGTTCTTTCGGATCACGTGACCAGGAATTGGCTGCATTTTCACCCCATAGTTCTTCAGTTTAGCCTACCCAGGTCCCCATACGCTAGTAATATCACCAATATACACAATTATTATATTGCCACACGCATTTACGCTACCGCGGCTGGTGCTTCCGTGCTCGTGGTTTTTTTTTTAATTTGTGTTTAATTTTAAGACGTTTCGGGACTGTAGGAGTCTTCATGAATGTGTGCGTGTGTGTGTGCGCGTGTGTTTTGCTTTTTATTTTGGGGAAGGGATTTTCCGGGGGTCTCATCGTTAGACAGTGATATCCGATTGAAGGAGCTATGAATTTTGAATTTGAACGAGAGATCGGTTTTATAAACAGCCAACCGTCGCTAGCAGAGTGCCTGACGTCCTTCCCTGCCGTCCTGGAGTCATTTCAAACTTCATCAATCAAGGAGTCGACAGTAATTCCGCCTCCCTTCGAGAACACCATCCCCAGCCTCAGCCCCTGCACAGCCAGCCAGCCAAGACCATCTTCAAGGAACCAACAGAACCGGAGAACCTCTGTTACCAATGGCCTCCAGACGAACCACCGACTCAGCCAACAGCCCTGCCCGCCCAGCCAGGCCCCCGCCCCGAACGCATCCTCTGCCGCAGGATCGCTGGCTCACGAATTCCCCTGGATGAAAGAGAAGAAGTCATCCAAAAAATGCCAGAAAAGTGGGGGCAGCTCTAGCAGTGGCGGATCCATCATCCCATCCGCCTCTTCGTCTCCTTCACCGACCGCCTCCGGGTACGCTTTGGCGGGCATCGAATCACCCACAGGTCGGTGTATGCTGGGATGTGCATGTGTTTGTGTTTATGGTTGGGCAGTAGGGATGACTTGGATGTGTTTAAACTGATTGATTGCCCACTGCTAATCTCCACTCGGGCAATTGCATTAAATGTATATCAGTCGAGGATGGCATTGTCTCAATCACTGTTGTGTCTATGTGCGTCTTGTGCATTGCGGTGATGCAGGAGCAGCAGGGAGCCATTTTTAGACCACTGCATTATGCTGTGCCCTGTCTTGCACGCTCCCATTCATTGGTCTTAAAATGGCCACGTTAGCTATTTGAAGAGAGAGATTTTGCATTGAGTACCCCGCAATTATATATACATCTATCCCGGTTATTATGACAGTCATTAAATTTGGAATGATGACATGTGGTGTGTAAACGCAAGGGATATTTTCTGTACAATTCTTCACGTGCTTATTTGTAATAATTACAAACTTTACATGTTTATATTTCGAAACAGAGAGTCTTCCTGGATATAACCTATATTTTGTGCTCAAGGCAGCCATATTGAATTGCGACGCATATAGTCCCTCAAAGAATCGTGGGGCGGGGTTGGATGGAGCATACTATAAACACAAAGTAAGATATGGAAATTCTTAAATCCTCGATTTCGTTTGGCTTCCAGTTACATCCCATACGCAGTTATCATTAATATTTTTAGATCAACACTTAAATCACACACACACACACACACACACACACGCATACACACGTTGAAACACGCGCTTTTTATATCGTGTACAAATTTCCGACTTTTCTTTTGCTGGTTTCCTTAAGGGCTTGGTGTCTGTTTTGACATATACGACAAAAACGCAGATGCAATATATAACATTTGCATCTATGGTTCTCACTCTTACCCCCTATTTTGATGTATTTAATCAAAATCTCTGCATGTCAATTTCACACAGTCGTTCACAGTACTCCCTGCTTGTTACAGACGAGTGTTACTGACATTATAGCGACACAACTCGCTTTATTTAGCTTTTAAAAATTGTTTATTGCTGTATTTATTTTTATACTTCGAGCCTAGACTATATTCAGAGGACGGGTCTATGATCCAGTAATTATATATTAGGGTGTTTTAATGTTTTTATTTCATAAAGGAGAACCGGGCGAGCTCCATGCCCTATGTTGAAACAGCTTACCGGTATTTTGAATACGAAATTGTGCGAGTAATATTTTAGTGGCTTCATTGAATCCCCGTGGAGGGAAAACATGACGTGAATTGTAATATTATAAGAATGACGAAATCCACGTGCAGACATTCGAACGAATAATTAAAGCACGGCCTTTATTTATGTACTTTTCCGTTCAGATCCGAATCAGGCGGGTCTGGATGTCGGAGGAGCCGGGTCCCGTCGGCTCCGCACAGCCTACACCAACACGCAACTGCTCGAGCTGGAGAAGGAGTTTCATTTTAACAAGTATCTTTGCCGACCTAGAAGAGTGGAGATTGCCGCCCTTTTGGATTTGACCGAGCGGCAGGTTAAAGTTTGGTTCCAGAACCGGCGGATGAAACACAAGAGGCAGACCACACACCACCGTGACGGCGGTGGCGAAGGGGGAGGAGGAAACCAAGAATCCGGCGAACCGAGTTGTATCGAGCCCCTCGAAGGCGCGGATGCTTCATCACCATACTCAAGCCAGCCGCTTGAAGCATCTGGCACCGGAGAGTTATCGGATGGCGAGGCGGGGAGCAGTAATCCATCTTCGGCCGCTGCACCCACCGCCCACACCTTTGACAGCGGGGACAATGCGCATCCCACGCTGGAGGAGGGAGGCCTATCGAGCCGCCCGGAGCTGCCAACCCTGTCGAATGCGGCTGACTCCTGTGACTCTGCTGCCAAATACCAGTCCCCGGAGCAGTTCGCGGCAAAACATTCCAGTGAGAACACGAGCGTAAAGCATTTGAACGAGACGAGCACAGTATCAGTATCTGATCCAGCATTTTGCGAGCAGCCAGATTCGTCCATCCCCTCCTCCTCGTGCTCCTCCGAGCTCCCCGACCTGACGTTCTTTTCCGGGGACGCCTGCATGTCACCCAGCCTTCAGAGTTCATTGGACAGCCCGGTGGATTTTTCGGAAGAGGACTTCGACTTGTTCACACGCACTCTGTGCACCATGGACCTTCAGCATCTCAACTTCTGAGTCTTGTTTATAAATACCGCACAGAAAACGAGGGCTCTCGACAAGAACTGCATTGCTGAGGAAAACAAACAAACACGTCTACATTCCCGAATGATTTATGAGTGAAAATTTTCGACGTTGATATTTAAATATGTTTTCATCCTTTTGCCACTATTTTTGACACGTAAAATGAAGAGCTACGACGAGAGATGACCAGTTAAAAAAAAAGAATATAAAAATAATCTTTTTTTTCTGTGCCCTCATTCCAGGAATGTGAATTTATAATGATATTTATTAGTTAGAATTTTTAGAGTGCGTGATTTTTTTTTTAATCCAAACTTCTCAGGAACTGCTTCGTATCGCTGGACTGCTTTTTGAAAATCTCGATTGAGGAAATGAACAGGAAAAAAAATATCTTGCTGTGAACGGAGAGAAGAAGGAAGCCGTGTTGATGATGCGAGTTTTACACACTAGTTTATTTATGGAGATTCTTTAATAGTGAGATCCAAATTATTTATTGTATACATATTTTCATAGTGGAATACGAATATGATAATAAAAATACAAATACAATTACAAAGTGGCGTTTACAGTTTTTATTTCTAAGGTGTCAGACGTTCAAATTAATATCCTATCGGATATATTTGAGACCTTTTTGTTGAACGTTTACAATTTGTACGACTTGGGCATACAGTATTACTAAAAATGTGATGCTCGATGATGATAATGGTTATTCTTCTTCTTCTTATTATTATTATTATTTTAAATGTTTATTATGTTAAATTAGTTATTTAATACACCTAAATGCGCTTTACTTTGCACCAAATGCTTTTTCACTGTTAAGGTTATGTTTTTCTCACCCCACCCTAGCTCGCTCATTTTTCAGAGCAGATTGAAAGAATGAAAAGAACAGATTGAGGACACGGATTGTCCGGATTTTCTTTAGATCGTTTCATCTGGGTAGAATTGGGAGATTTAGCAAATAAACACACGCAGTCATGCGAAAACACCAACGAACGACTGCACAGGGATGTTAAATGAAGAAAATTATTTTATCCTACGCTACAAATAATGGGAACATTAGACTTGGCTGTGTTCCCTATAGGTTTATAATAGTTAGTCGTAATAATATTATATATTATGATATAGTTAGCATATTAAACAAAAGACTGAATGCGTTGATATCCACGAGCTATAGGAACATCCCGCAGCCTTTGAGAATTTAATGTTATGCTAACTTGGCTGCTTCCCCTCCTCCTGCGGAGTTAAAATGGCGCTGCAGACAAAGCAGGATGCAAACAATGAGCAATGGCAGCCATTACGGGGCAAGCTGTGTGCGTGCGCGCGAGCTCGTGTGAATGTGTGTGTGTGTGTGTGTGTGTGTGTGTGTGTGTGAGTGTGTGTGTGCTCGCGCGTGTGGGGGAGAAAGAAAAAAGAGGACGAGAGAGAAAACGTCATCGTGCTAGAAATGCTGCCACTATATATATATATATATATATATAGAGAGAGAGAGAGAGAGAGAGAGAGAGAGAGAGAGAGAGAGAGAGAGACACACACACACACACCAATAATAATAATTAAAATATCAGGAATGTTTGTTTTTTAATGACAATGTTCTAAATGGAGGATTAAAAATATAGGATGCCTACTTATTCATTGCAACACCGACTTCTCTGAGTATGTTCGGCTTACTGGAGTATTGATGCAATTTGATGCAATCCATCAGGGAAACAAGAGACAAGACAATGAAGCACAGTCAGGGGCGAAATTTCGAATATTATCAACATTGTTTGTGTGTTTCAGAACATTAGCTGTTTCTGTTTAGCAACACAGTGTTCCATTTATTGATCTAACCCTTGAGATATAATCAGGATAATTGAGTATATATTGAAAAATTATTTTCAACAATCCTATAGCTCAACTGGGTGAAATGCTCAGAGCTGTGAGAGACTTAAAGAAAACAATATAAAGCAGATGTCAGTGCCAACACGCACTCCAACTTCTCTGTCATCCTGCACCAACTAACCAACTATTACAAAGTACTGGATTTAATTACTTGGCAATTTGGCAGTGAGAGAGAGAGAGAGAGAGTGAGTGAGTGAGTGAGTGAGTGAGTGAGTGAGAGAGAGAGAGAGAGAGAGAGAGAGAGAGAGAGAGAGAGAGAGAGAGAGAGGACAGAGAGAGAGAGAGCGAGAGAGAAAGAGAGAGAGAAAGAGACAGAGAGAGAGACAATACACATAAAAAATAAAAATAAAAAACAACTCAGTTCATGCAGTTTTATTTACTTCCTGTGGTGTCCTGTAACCTCTGCTCATATTTGCAGCCAGACGTTGAGGAGCCTTTGGCACCAAGATGGACAAACACTGTCCGTAAGACAGATGAAAGATCAGGAGCGGTTCCCATTTTTGTGAACAACTTCATGAAAACAGTCAAACAGTTGAAGGACAATGTTTCTCAGCGTACAATTGCAACAAATGTAGGGATTGCATCATTTATGGTCTAAAATATCCCAAAATACTAAGAATCTGGAGAAATCATTGCATGAAAGCGGAATGGCTGAAAACCAAAATGGAAGGCCTCTGAGCCTCGATCCCTCAAGCGGCACTGCATCAAAAAAGAAACGACATCAATGTGTAAAGGATATCACCACAGGGGTTCTAGAACACTTCATAAAACCAATGTCAGGAAATACACCTTGGCGCTACGTCCGTAAGCGCAACTGAACATGCTGCTATGCAAAGCAAAAGAGAGCGAGAGAGCTTGGTTGTGTGTGTTTCAATAATCTCGCTCTTCTGGCTGTCACCGTCTGTCGACCGGCTGCCACGCTGTAATATGTAGTAGTCCCTTTATCTCTTGTATCACGGTCACCGTCACTGTTATGATTTCAGCCTGGATGTATGCCATTGCATAACTCAGGTGTGACAGATCACCCACTTAACAGGGGTAGCACAAAAAGTCAATGGTGCGCTTTTATCATCTGCAGTGTCAAGTGGAAACTTTCGACACTCAGACATGAAGAGATTTTGGCGAAAGACCTAATTAAATCTGTCAATCAAAGTTCATCAATATTGGTAAGGTCTGAAAAGCAATCGTGATCGGCTGCTCATAGACTGGCAAGGTGGATTGGTCAAAATAACCCGGAGAAGCACTGCGTCACTTTCTTTTTTAAGACTACATGTCTTAAAAGTATAAATCTTAAACATTTCAGACTAATTATTTCTTCATTAGCGACTGTGGCTTTCCTATGTGAAGTTTCCATGTTCTCCCCGTGCCCATGTGGCTTTTCTCCGGGTACTCTGATTTCATCCCACATTCCAAAAACATGCATGGCAGGTTAAAGGAACATTCTAAATTGTCCCTAAGTGTAATTGTGGGCGCGAATGGTAATTTATCAATGTGTGCCCTGCGATTGGCTGGCAACCAGTTCAGGGTGTCCCCCACCTGGTAGCCGAAGACATCTGGGATAGGCTCCAGCACACCTGTGACCCTTGTGAGCATTAGCGGATTAGAAAATGGATGGATGGATATTTCTTCATTACGGTTTCCATCTGGAGAGCCACACATTAATATGGTGGAGCACTCAAAATCATTTTCAAACTCAAAATAATTTCCAAACACATTTCCCGGTTCTGATCAACATGTCATCCAGTGTTAGGCACTTTACATATAATCAGTGTTCTAAAAATGGGAGTATTAATTAGTAGTCCATGTTCAAATTAAAATGTTCTTTATTCCTTACAATTGTCACAGGAAATATGCTTGTCCATAAAAAACACTTATAATGACTCAGCAAAACGCTGTCCGTCAGTGATGGGCTAAGAGGTCCAACAGTACTTGACTCAGTTAGTGACGATTTCACTGAAAACAGGCATCCAGTGATGCACCTTGTGTCAGTACTGATAGAAAGCCCACCGATGGTAGTAACGTATTATTCAATGTTTAGTTTAACTTTTCAACATTTTTCCTATATGCACAAATTGTCATTAAAAGCATCACTCAAGTCACTCTCCACTTGATCACCAATTTGCTGACTAGAATACCATGACCTAAGTAAAGTTTTCAGCAAAGATCGTGCTCAGTCCTTGATGCTGCACAGTCGGGGGGGTGCTCTTAAAATATTTTCAAGATGATAATGATGTTAATAGTACATTCAATGAATTGATTTCTTCAATGATTCAATTGGATTGTCCCATGCTGTTGTAATGTTTTGTTTTTTTCCAAGAATCTGTCTACGCCTCGCTCAAATCCATCAAGATTGCATTACACAGCTTGCGCCACAACTTAGACCTGCGTTTAATTATTCTAAAGTCTAGTCTAGTTTTCTGTCACCAAATTCTCAGGTCAGCTCTATCAGCACCAGCTCTATTTGCCGGAACAGCCAGCAATCTGCAATGTAGTCTGCCAAATTCCCAAATACGGTAAACTAGACATGCCCCGATACGAAAATGAAAATGCACCTAATTTTTTGTCCTGTTTCTTTGATGATTTTTGTCTTAGTTTAGTCCTAAAACGCCTTTGCAGAATACATCGGGTCTGCTTTAAATATTTGCAGTTTTTCCATTGTGCTAGTGCATTTCTGCACTGGGCCGTGTTGACTCTGTAAGACAAACAATAGTCCATCCATCCATCCATCCATCACTCCATCCATTCATTTTCTTATCTGCTTATCCTCACGACGGTCACGGGCGTGCTGGAGCCTATCCCAACTGTCTTCAGGCAATAGGCGGGGGACACCCTGAACCGGTTCCCAGCCAATTGCAGGGCACACAGAGACGAACAACCATCCGTGCTCACAGTCACACCGAAAGAAAATTTAGAGTGTACCATTAACCTGCCACGCATGTCTTTGGAATGTGGGAGGAAACCGGAGTACCCGGGCACAACCCACGCAGGCACGGGGAGAACATGCAAACTCTACACAGGAAGGCCAGAGTCGTAACTGAACCTTGCACCTCCGCACTGTGAGGTGGGCATGCGAACCAGTCGACCACTGTGCCACCCGATAAATAATAGTAAGTTTGATTATTTTTTTTAAATGACATAAAACCTCATTGCCATTGCTTTCATATTGATCAGAAACAATCCAAATGAATTGTGCAGAGCCCACTGTGTGGGAAATTTTATTCTACAACTTTCTCTTCTGCCGCAGCCCTGGTGTAAATGTGGTGTGTAGATAAGACAGTGAAGTTGACAGACTCTTATCAAAGATAGCTGATAACTGAAAGCAGTAAAAATGCTATCGAGCTCTCATTTCACTCCTCTGCTCCATGCAGTTTGCTCATATAGTAATTAGAATGTTCAGACTTTTTTGTTTCACAGAGGCTGAAACTGATGTTGTATTCATCATGATAGCTTTTATCTCACCACCAGTGTGTTTTGTTACATTTTCTTTGTTCCACACAAAAAAAGCTACACATAACAATATGCAATCTAGGCTTCTGCTTGGAAATGCATTGAAGCAGAAGCTCAAGAGCTCAAGATTACACTGATGTGTGACAAATATTGTCCAGACCCTCGTTTTACTCAGGAATTTCAAGTCACACAATTGAGTTTGGGGGAAAACTGGGTGTGTGAGGTAAAAGCAACATTTTTGACATAATTGTTAAATTACTTGTATTCATTCATTCTTTCGTTCATTCATTTTCCGATTCGCTTTATCCTCACAAGGGTATTACTAGTATTGATTTATTAAAATGACTTAACATGACTGTGTAGCATGTTTTCCCCGTTCTTGCGTGTTTTTTTTTATTCTGAAAACGTGCATCTTAGGTTGGTTGAAGACTCAAAATTTTCTTCAGGATTTGAATGTGTTTATTTCTCTTTACATTTAAAATATCACTATGTAGGGTGGCCTGGTGGGCGAGTGGTTAGTGTGGCAACCTCACAGTGCAGAAGTCATGGGTTCGATCCTGGCTCCGGCCTTTCTGTGTGGAGTTTGCATGTTCTCCCCGTGCCTGTATGGGTTTTCTCCAGGTGCCCCGGTTTCCTCTCACATTCCAAAAACATGCTGATTGAAAGGGAGAGTGGTTCTTAACCTTGTGAGAGGTACCGAACCCAACCGATTCATATGCGCGTTCACCAAACCCTTCATGAGTGAAAATAAAGAGTATGATTTTTGATGACATTCAAGACATAAAACATGCATTCATTAAAAACAGAAAAAAATGTAAACACAATTAGTATAATTATAAAGTATATGTTTTTTAATTGTGCACAAAATTAACCAGCCAGTGATGGCCAAGCGGGCATGTCATAACTAATTGACATGTTGAGTTGGGGGTCTCTTAACCTCCAAGGCAGAGAGAGGCTCTGTCGAAGACCTAAGACTGATTCATCGAACCCCTCAGGTTCGATCGAACCCCTAGGTTCAGAACCACTGCTCTGAATTGTCTCTAAGTGTGAGCGTGGATGGTTGTTCGTCTCTGTGTGCCCTGCGATTGCCTGGCAACCGGTTCAGGGTGTCCCCCGCCTACTGCCCGAAGACAGCTGGGATAGGCTCCAGCATGCCCCGCGACCCTTGTGAGGATAAAGCGGTTCAGAAAATGGATGGATGGATGTCTTTTCATTGCGCCTATCTCACTTACCATCAGAGTACCAATTAGAGTGAAAGGAAGAGCGATTGAAAAGAAAAAGAGGAAAGAGCGTGAGCAGAAATGCAATGTGTTTTACTTGAAAAGTGCTTATAAAACAAGTGACGAATGTTTGTTGAGGACATTCTTACAGTAAACAAGTGATGACATATTGCTAAGAAGGGGACACTTTAAGAACGGACAGCGGACCACTGTGAGCAACATGCGACATGCAAATTGTGGTCACGTAGTATCATATGCATCATATACATTCAAGTTACATGTTTTCATTAAAACAATAAAATTATGGCAATAGTTTCTATCAAATGACTTCTTTATTAAGTGTGTTTGTCCACTTTCAGTGAAAAACTCAAAAGTTATGTAACCAAAAGTGTAGCATATTAACATAGCTGTTTTAACAATGTTTTGTATAAATTATGGCAAAACTTGGACTGCCATGAACTGCAACGTGACAGTGTCCTTACTGAGGCACCATCGGAGGTTAGCATAACCATTCTCTGTATGTCCACTTCAAGCTTGGAGTAAAACTGAGTTACTGCCTGCACGATATCCTGAGCAGCGCATGTTGTCAGCTGGACTATTCCACCAAACACAGTTTTATGATTGAAACTATTTTTCTCTCTGTATTTAATGTACAAGACGAGTATTTTGTGCACCGTTATGTCTGTGCTCTTATCTACTATAAGGGTGTGCCAAGGTGCATCTTTAACACTGCACATCGTCTCTTTCGGTACTACAGTATTGCATTGATTGAATCCACAAATTCAAAAGCATAGTTTTTACTTCGCCAACTGTCTGGTATACTCACATACTTTGCCATGGGGTCGTGAATTTGTTGGACCGACAGCATTGATGCATTCATTTTGATGGCTTGTACAACATTGTCGATGAGGATTTTTGACTTGCTCCGGGTTGGATTTGTTTACGATTGACAGCTCGTTACTCTTCTCTCGGTTTTTGGCGCTCTCTGCCAATAACGTACCGATCCCCTTTCCTATGTTGCATCGTTGTACAACTTTTAACTGCATTCAAATAACTTTTGTGCTGAATGTGACGCTTGAGGTAGTCGAGTTTCCATTCGCTCCACACTTTTTTCGCTCGCTACTTTAGCTTCGCAACACGTTTTGCAGAGAAGACCTTTCTACAGTGAACAACGTCATGACGTAAATGCGTGAGCGAATCGCGTCAAATAACAACCTGGAACAGCCAATCACATGTTGCATAATACAGAATAATGTATGCATTTATTTTTATTTCTATACTGGTTGGATTTTTACCTTGTGCACAGCTCAGATAGTTTGTGCGCAGACACGCAGGGGGCAGTGCGCATTTGCTCACAACCCATGCTTAGAGGGAACAGTGGATAGGACTGTCTTTCACATGTGTTGCTAACGGTTAGCTGAAGCTAATTGCGTCAGTGTTTCAGACCAAGCTGCAGTGCATGGTTAGCATCGCCGGTTGGTTAGCCACAGCTAGCCACGTTCGTAGCTTGTTTGCTGGAGTCGATCTAAGCGGGAGTTACGTCAGAAGCGTGAACAAGGACTTTGGACATACACGGAAGTTGGATTATACTTCCGCACTGTGGAGCGTTTGTGTTGGAATATAGCTGTCTTCTTTGGAACGTTGCGTTGTTTGCTGTTAACAATTTTTACCGTCTTCTGAACTGTGAGTACAGCTATCCCTTCGACGAGGATGCCACCTAGTGGACGTCGTGAGAACAGGCCTGCAACATTTTCTTTTGGGTTTAGGTTTCCTTTGCGAAAATGCCGTTTAGATTGTAAAATATAGGTTGTGCTTTGGTATAATTGCTGGAATAAATTTGAGTTGATTTTTCAGATGTTATTGTCTGCAAAACTGAGTCAATATTTTGACTGATTCAAACCAACTTGAATGTTCTCGCCCATTTTATAAGGTGACTTGATTATATTTATTTGCTGGAGCTCGTGGATGTCTCCAGGGTCCTGGGGGCATGCTGCCACTTACCCCGGAAAGGCGCTTTCTTCCCGAAAACGGATCTGGGGCTCTCACAGTGGTGCAGAGGTGCGGGGTTCGATTCCAGGGCCTGGTCTTCCAGTCTGGTGTTTGCATGTCCTCTCCGTGCCTGTGTGGGTTTTCTTCGGGTACTCTGCTTTCCTTCCACATTCCAAAAACACGCAAGGTTAATTGGACACTCTATGTTGTGCCTCTGGTGTGATTGTGAATGGTTGTTTGGCCTGCGATTGGCTGGCAACCAGTTCTGGGTGTAGTCCGCCTTCTGCCAGAGGTTAGCTAGGATCGGCTCCACCATGCATTTGTAAACCACCTTAAAACTTACCTAATTATCTCTTCACTGAATAGATGTTCTCTGGATACATGCCACTCCCTTTGAGACGTTTATTCTGCCTTTCTGGCATTTCCAATAATTGTGCCACACAATTATTGGAAAGGAGGTGTAGAGTGACCTATCAGTCAACTGGGGTGACACAAACAGTTGGCTGCTGGATGTCGACTGTTATATTAGCTCCCCTTCTCATAAAAAAAAAAAAAAAAATCTCAAAAGACACGATGGGAGAAAAGGGAAACCTCACGGAGAACCACTCTAAATGAGATCTTTATTCACAAATCCCCACAAGTGTTTCAATCAGAATTTTCATGGTTTTACGGAAGAAATAAAGTATATTTCCAGAGACAAAAAGAACAGTAAGGAACAACAAGAACTGTATTTCATCTTATCAACGCTACAATTAAAATTAAGTGTGAAGATAGGATTAAGTTCTTTCTATAAATCCCTTTGGAAAATAGATTTATGATTGTGATAAATGAAATGTAATCAAGATGACCTTTTCTGATTTTAAGGCATGATGACAAATCACGCACCAGAAATTATACTAACACCAATTTGATGTATTTCATTCAGCAATCAATCAAGAACATCATAAACACACTGAAAGTATAACCCCACTTAAACTAAAAAAATGATGTCCAGATATCACATCTAAAATATTTGGCTTCACAGAAATTACATTTAGTCACTTCTTCTGAACTGATTAATTAATGTTGATGTAAACAATAATGCTTCACTTGAACCAACCTTAATTTTTTTGCCTTGATCTTCATCATTCCTTTAACATTTTAGTTACTTTACCAAGGTCGAAGAAAACTAATTGAGTCACTTTCAACTGAATGAACATGTTCACTTTGACACCAGTTAACCCTTTCAGGGACAGCGTTGACTACAGTGGACAGCTTATCATGTTATCAGGTTACAGGGTGCAGGAAAGGGTTAATTTATGCTTAACCAAACTATATTTCTCATTTTATTTTGACTTCATAAATAATTCATTTTGCCCATCTTATAAACTGTGCAAAAAGACACTTGGCCAAATATTTTTTTTAATCTTAACACATGAGAGAGCATGTGGTTCATTGTTTAGCTCATTGGCCTCACAGTGTAGAGGTGCAGGGTGCGATTCCGACTCTGGCCTTTCTGTGTGGAGTTTGCATGCTCTCCCCGTGGCTGTGTGAATTTTCTACGGGTACTCCGGTTTCCTCCCACATTCCAAGAATATGAACCATAGGTTAACGCCGCACTCTAAATTGTCCCTAGATGTGACTGTGAGTATATATGGTCGTTCGTCTATGTGTGCCTTGCGATTGGCCGGTAACCCGTTCAGGGTATCCAACCTACTGCCCGAAGACAGCTGGCATTGGCCCCACCATGGCCCGCATTTTTGGAATGTGGCAGGAAACCGAAGTTCCCGGAGAAAAGCTATACAGACACGGGGAGAACATGCAAACTTCACATAGGGCAGAGTCAGAATCGCGGACGTGCTAACCCATAGGTGTCAAACTCCGGACCTGCGGGGCCGCTGTCCTGGATGTTTTCCAACTCTCCCTGTTGCAACACACCTTATTCAAATGAACAGGTTCAATATCAGGCTTCCGCAGAGCTTGCTGATGATCTGATCTACTATGATTTGTAGTTTGAACAAAGTTAATCATAATCGCACCTCTTGATGTAATGTGAACAGAAATATTTCATATCACACATTACACAATTTTACTGTGATTCTAAACATGGATTACGTTTTTCACACTTGCATTATTATTCTCTTCTACGGTCATTTTTTTTTTTTTTTTTTTACAGTGAACCTGAATCACCAACAGGACTTTTGGAAATGTAGGAAGAGACGGAATTAAACCTCACCCTTTAACCTCAGTTTCTTTCCACCCTGTAGTCACTTCCCCACCCAGACAGTCGTGTGGGTGTCATTTAATCTTCATCTTGTACCAGTCTGTTCCTGCATTCTTCCTGCCCACTTACACTGGTCTCCCTCCTTTCATTCAGTATGTGATCATTAACCGCCATCCTTGTTACCCGCCCACACCACTCGTCATGACTTACACATAGACCGCTGGTGAGACGGAGTCCACTCGCCAGCGTTTGAAGACTTCCTTTTATTGGCAGTTCACAGTAAAAAAGACGATACTTTAAGAGGCAAATGATTCCTGCTGCCCCAAGGTCACTTGCCATGGCACAGTTCTTTAAAAATTTCAAAAAAATCATGATGCCTCCTTAAAGCATCTAAACTGAGAACAAAATGGAGATGTACGCAGTGATTCGGCATTGTCTCACACAAATACAAAAAATAGAAGGAACACTGAAATCAATTCTTTCTTTCCTGCTGGACTAAAAAGGATTTGGTTAACCAGAAGGCCTGCTGTCCGCTTTAATCTCGTTGCTATAACAGATCGGCAAAATCATTTCATTAGCAAACAAATGGTCAAATATGCAGCCTTTCGTTTGGAATAATGGCTCTACCAATCCAATTGCTCAAAGATTCTAAAAGTTTTGGATCATCCTCTCTTACGATGCATGATAGAATTCATGGACTTTTCGTTGATGAAAAAGATCAGCAGTGTTCTGAGAAAAGAAAAAAGGGAGAGGCAGTCGGCGAGTCCAGGGGAGTTTATATTAAAACATTGCTACAAAGAAGAAAAAGGAAAACATTTTGTTGGAGAGTTTTACTTTCGGTGACTTGCGGAAGCTAAAATGAAGATAGTCATACATAGCAAGCAAGATAGATAGATAGATAGATAATTTGATGGATATCTTGCGGCTGTGAATTTAATGACTGAGTGCCAGCTGTTCATCTCAAACTTTCACTATTGTCTTCCAGCGTGTGGCTCTCATCCACTGAATTATGGACCACCCTTTCAAAATACAGATCTCTCTCTCTCTCTCTCTCTCTCTCTCTCTCTCTCTCTCTCTCTCTCTCTCTTATGTATATATATATGTATATCAAGCTGAAAGTAGTAGAAAATGTACCGTGGCCGACAGGGTTTTTAACCAGTCCAATTTGGTTTGCTCTTTTTTTAAGAGCATTTTTGCAATGAGGATGCCAGAGAGCAGCAGGCCGGTTCGCAGCTCCTCTTTTATTCCCTCATCCTCTCTTTGCCCTGACAGATTCGTGCTGATATCAGATTGATGGGTGGGTTTGATTGAAGTCTCTTTGTCGTGCTCATGTCACTGCTAGTGATGGATGAGGCGCGTGCGCAAATACACACGCGCGCACGTTAAGTCCTCCCCGTCCCTCAAGTCTCTGTTTGACTCTCACACGTACGCGCGCGTACAGTGGATCCCTCGCCTCATCCACCGGCCAACAAACTTGTGGGCCTTTTGGTCACCCTAGGCGACGTGACGACAAGTCACGTGACCCGGGCAGAGGTAAGAAAAGAAGTGACACGAAAAACAGAGGGGGGAGACGCAAAAGAGGAAAGCCGAGTATGAGAAGAAAGTCAATTAAGCTTACAGGATGAAACAAGACGGACTATAAACCTGTGTGACCACGAAGAGGTGACTTGGCGCTTTTACGCCCCGTAGCATTGTTTTTTTATTTTTTTTTAAATCATCACCGAACCTCAAAATTCCGCTCGCAGAATTGATTTGGTCACATCGTCGAGGCCTTCCTTTTGCATAACCATCTTGGTACACGTTCGCACGCCCGCGCGCGCACACACGCTCACACAAGCTGAGACCATTACTTATGTCTGATTCAATTTGGGGGGAGCAGTCTCCGCTTTTCTTTCCCGATTATTTTACAGCATAGTTTTTCTATGCAACTCACTTTCCTTGCAAGCAAGTCGTTTTTGAACAATATCTTTTTCCGTATTGTTTTATTTTCCCCAAATATTTGTCCCTAGAGTCTGCATGGACACATCGAATATGAACTCATTTTTGCAATATTCAGTTAGTAATCGATCCTATTGCAGACCTAAATCTGGATACCATCAGCATTTGCATCACCATCCCGCGGATCAGCATCACGGTTTCCAGCTGACCAACGACAACATCCACTCGGGTCACTCCGCTCCCCAAGCTCCCATCACCGTGTCGAGAGGTTCCAGACTAAATTACAATGTGGATGAACGCTTGCACGTGAGCGCTGACGGTGGAGGACCGAATGAGACGACAGGGCCGGCCCAGCATCACGAGCAACCACCTCATCACGAGCATCAGCAGAGGCAGAATGGCTACTATCATCCGCTTTACGACACCCAAAGTGGATTATTGTCTTCCTATCATAACGGAACTACTGTCAATAACGGAGCCTATTTGGAGCAGGCCTGCACCACAAACGCTGACTACGTGACAACGACGGGGCCTGCTAACAGCATCCATCCTCAATATTTCATGGACGAGCCAGCAACATCGACATACTATCATCAATCAACATTTTCTACTTCGGCCCCCACCGTTGGTCCAAACTATGGAACCCTGACTGCAGCCTATTGTGGGCCCCAGGGCTCCCTACTCGGTTCCCAATACCCGCCTCAGGTCGACGCAGCGGGTTACTTGGGACATCCAAACGGGGGAGGATATGGAGAGGTACCTGTCTCACTTGAGCGAGAGAGGGAGGACGAGGAGAATCAGCAAGTCGGACGGGGGCAAACATTCGACTGGATGAAGGTGAAGAGGAATCCACCTAAAACAGGTGAGTGCCAGCGTGCGCGTGATGGGAACAAATGAATTGTTGGTTGTAATATTTATGTTCATTTGTGAGCGCACCAGTTTGAGGGCACTAAAAACAATCAAAGTTCACCCACCGCAAACTAATACAGAAAAAGTTATATATTTTAAGGAAACACAGAACATAAAAATAAATGTGATCAGAAAAGTAATGCTTGAATAATGTCTCGCGATCAAAATGCCTCCGATCCATTTTTACTCACTTGAATTTAATATGAATGAATTTAAAAAATCCTTCTTCATCCAATGAATGTTTATTTAAGACTGGAATATTTACATTAGGTGACGAGTATTGTATAAAACATAAATGTATCCTCTATAGATGAACATCTCATTTTAAATTTCATATCAAATAAGACTGTGTGGTCATTATCGTTTCTTCACACGTAATGGTTACAGCAGACGCGTTCGTTGCAAACCCCGCCCCCACACACATAAACACACACGCACGAACGCACGCACGTTCACAACACACACACACACACACTACAAATAAACAGCAGTCAAAAGAAGTTGGGTTCATTTGAATGACGCGCGTTGTGTGTGTACAGTAACACGAAGCTTCCAAATCGCACATACTCATTAAAACTTTATCCAGCGGCGCACTTGTGTCCCATCTTATGCCGTCTTGTCAGTCCGTATCAAAGCGGTCAACAGTGCATAACGAATAGTTTGTTTTTCATCCAGTTAAAGTGTCTGACTTCGGCTTGGCTGGTGCAAACAACAACACCATGCGCACCAACTTCACCACGCGGCAGCTCACAGAATTGGAGAAAGAATTCCACTTCAGCAAGTATCTGACGAGGGCACGGCGAGTGGAAATCGCTGCCACACTCGAGCTTAATGAGACCCAGGTGAAAATTTGGTTCCAGAACAGGCGCATGAAGCAGAAAAAGCGCGAGAAGGAAGGCACGTCCACGCCGGTGCGCCCGTCCTCTTCGGGTTCGATCAACACTGGGATGGGATTCAACAAGGTACTGGAGGAAACGGACCGCTCCTCCGCATCCACGTCACCAGATGCGTCTCCTGACTCGGAGTAGAGTCGGAGTTGTTTGTTCAATGGGCCCGGATAAAAGTTCAATAAAGCCACATGGACATGACTTTCATTCGCGTGTGATCAATTCGCTTCGACATTTGTATCCAAATTATACAGTATGCAACCAAACTCCACATTATGTAACAGCTGATTTTAATTTAAATGGGCGGTAAACATCACTGCAATAAAAAAAATAAGATTTGAAAGACAACTACAAATTGACAACTATTTGATCAATTATATTTTTCGTTTATTTATTGTCTGTCAAATATCTTTAATTGCTATTCTGTTTCACAATAAAGAGGAATCCCAATGCACAATGTCAGGGGTCAAAAGAAATGTTACATTTTTGAAACGTTGGATACTCTGCTCTTCAATGTTTGAAAATAATAAGTCAGAGTTAGAGTTCGAAAAATAAAAAGTAGGGCTTTGCTTTGAGGAATAACTCCTGCCCATGCCAAGTATGAGTATTGCTTCATTTCAGTTAACATTGTTGACAACGATTTGTTTTGGGCATTTTTGGGCACTTACATTTATTTCAATTTACAGTACTGTGACCAAATCTTCCTTTGATGCATTTATATGTTGGACAACATATATGGTAAAAAAGAAAATGGATGAATCCTCTTTATTGTCATGACTTTTATACTTCGTACAGATGAATGAAATTTGTGCTCTACATTGTGAAAGAGTTTTTCTGTGTTTTGCTCAAGAGCTGCCTTTTGAGAATTGTAGCTTGAATCACAAAAAGACAATTCATTTGAAAAAAGTCATAGCGGACAGCTCAGAATGGAATTCCTGATTGACATTTGTATTTTTTAGGTACTACGTGAAAAACAGCACTGGTCATGCTGTCTGTTTTTAATATGCCTTTACACACATATGCACCATGGTAGAAAGAGAAAAAGATCAAATCAGAAACATTTCCTCATATTCTTTGAACTGCGACACACTGAATGATTTAAATGCATGATTTATTTAACTTGTCCTAGTTAGATTCAGGGATGTAACAATGTTTGCACTGATGACGGACAAACTGTTGAGAAAAAAGGCTGGAGAGGTCTGTCTTTCCCAGCTGAGTATGTGAAGTCATTTCACTGCCTGTCAGTTATCCCATGAGAGTCACGGTTTTTTATTTTTATTTTTTGCAACACATAGAGTGAGGCCTCACTCTAAACAATGATGCTGTCTGAATTAAAGCCACCACATACACATATATATATATATATATATATATATATATATATATATATATATATATATATATGTGTGTGTGTGTGTGTGTGTGTATATGTGTGTGTGTGTGTATTATTACATATATACGGAGATTTTAAATACCAGCAAGCTGACTGAGTTTTATCAGTTTTGCTGCCTTCATCTTTCCCATTTTTCATGTTTTATTATTTATAGGCTACCTCAAATAAATACCTTTGAAAACTAAGTTGGTGATGTTGTTTTTCTTTGTCCTAAAAATAATGTTTCGTTTTAATTAAATCGGTTACAACGTCCTGTAAGTTGTTATGCATTTTACAAGATAAGAAACCATGGGCCCGATTGACCAATATGATCGTTTATTTAAAAAAAAGTCGTTAATAAAGTTTCTCTCGAAAAAAGTAAACTTTTTTTAAGCGGGTTTCTCTCTCTCTCTCTCTCTCTCTCTCTCTCTCTCTCTCTCTCTCCATTTCTCTCTTTCTAAAACCGAAGTCACCTCAAAGCAATGTATCATCGCACATTGAAAAATAGCAAAATGACGGTCGGTTGGGCAGCGAGGCAAAAGTGTCGAGCGCACACATTCGTCGCTTCGAAATTCGTTATCTACTCTTGATAAGTCAAGAAATATTTGGAAATCCCATATACACATATCATTGAATCGTAGAGATTATACGCAGCAGAATGCTAAAGCAAGATCGAATTAAATGACATTCATGGCGTTTTGGAAACGGTTCGACTGCGCTTTGCTACTGAAAAATATTGATCGTCCCAGACGTAATACGCTGTGTGAGTAAAAGGCACAGTTATAAAGTCATGCTGGAAGGTAAACGTAATATCAATATGAAAACATGACTGGAACGAAAAAATTGTGCGTCCTCTTTTTGGGTGAACAGAACAAACAAAAAAATTGACAATAAATCTGAAAGTGTAACGCATTTCAGTAGCTGGTATGGCTCACACAGTAAAATGCTGTGGCCTCTTTTTGACCCCCTTCGTCACACAAGCACGCACACGCGCACACACGTAGACACACACTGAGCTCGAGTGAGGAATGTCGGCTAGCTTTCCGGGTGGTTCGCTAACCTGTCAACCTTAGGAGAGCCTCTGGGATATCTAAACATGTAAACACACTCTTGCTCACCACCTTCATCACCTTATCCTTTCTGTTCCTTTGAAATACCAGTTGTGGAGCCTGGGTGGCGATTTCAGTCATCACTTCATCACGCGCGCACACGCACACACACGTAAGTGCACACGCATATGTGAGAATTACACTGTTTAAATAGCCATTTTGCTGCTGTCCTTTAAAAAGTTCAGAGAAGCCTCTTTTTGCTTTTACGATATCTTTCTACTGTAAACATGTCCTAATGCTTGTATTTTGTTGTTGTAGTTGTTCCTTTATATCAGTAGCACTCCAACAGTGTGCTATTGCCATTGATGAAATGGCATCTTTTTATTAAAAACTCATACGCATCCATTCATCCATTGCATTTCTCAGGGATTTATTTTACTTTTACTTTCAAGTAGCTCTCTCTCTCTCTCTCTCTCTCTCTCTCTCTCTCTCTCTCTCTCTCTCTCTCTCTCTCTCTCTCTCTCTCTCTCTCTCTCTCTCTCTCTCTCTCTCTCTCTCTCTCTCTCTCTCTATATATATATATATATATATACGCACATAAAAAACTTTCATACAATGTTTTCAATACGGACAAAGAAACAAAATCACTCACTATTAGTTGCGCTCCAATGAGGCACGGCCATTTGACGAATTCTGAGAAGTTTTGTGACAACAACAATACAGTGCCATAAAGTGTCACGGCGTTTGTTATTCTACGGTGCATAAAGTTCTCGTCAAGCACATAGATGCACATGTCTGTGCAGTCTTGGATATAATAATGTGGCAGTGAAATTTCACTTTGTGTCGTTGCCGTTGTTCCATTGTATGAATCAATTATGGGTATCGGCAATCGTGGTTTGGCTCAAGCTGGTAGCATTCCGCTAACATCGCACTGATCTGCAAGTTTACATTACGCGTGAGCACTACTTTACTGGATTTGTTTGATAAATCTGGATCACAAAATCTTTTAAAGAATTTATTGAAGTGGTCTCTGTTGATCCCACCAAGCTCTTTTTCAGTCAGACAAACTTAAATCAATACAAATTCAACGGCATCTAATTTGATAGCACTAATGATGGGTATTTATTGTGTGACTCAACAGGACAAGTTGGTTCGCAATCAAGAAATTCATTTAAGATTTGGAAGTAAAAATGAATTAATGTTTTGATTAAATAATAAGCTTAATGTTCTTCAAAGTGGTAATTTCCCTCTGGTCAGCTGATCATGGGGGAAGGGTTTTTTCATTTTGGTCCGGGCCTTCGTCTTCATCTTTGTCTTTCCTCGCTGAGTGCCTCCGCCCATCCTCAGATCCAGCTGGCGCAGCTCACTTCATCGCTGTTTGAGGGCTGTCGCCTTCGCAAGGGGGAGAATTGGCCCCCAAATTGGCCCCTGTTGGTGATTAGGGCCACCTTGCTCTCCTGGGGGTGGGTGTGCTTGGCGGCAGATGGGGGTGGTGGTTCCCTGCCCAGACTCTACTTTGTGTGTTTTCAATTGGAACAGGACTTTGGTTGTGACTGATAATGCTTCTTGAGACCACAAGAACGTAAGAATGGACGAGAACTTCGACCGGCGGCTCATGTTTCAGCAATCAGCCACTGTTTGGGCCTCTTCTTCACACTCACTTTTATGAATGCTCTTCGACTCTCATGCAAGGTTCTCCAGCACTCTTCCTCTGATTAATCTTCAATTTTCAACTCTGCCTGCCTCTGCCCTCTTTGTTTTTGTCGTAATCACTTTAGCTTCTTTTCCCAGATTGAGTTCTGCCTTGGACCTTCCTGATTTTGAAACATTACATATCCAGGCCCTAGAACCCTTCCCAAGTCGACAGAAACTGTTGGTCTGCACCTTTGATTGAACTGTGTTGCTCCTCGCCAGCTTTTCCTCTGGAACTGTCGCATTAAAAGTCATTACCAACAAATACTGCGGCGTGGTGTACTGCATTTGAGTTCTATTCTTACCTATCCTGTTCTGTTCAGTCCTAACTGTCCTGTCCTATTTGTTAGTCGTTGCATTCCTTTCTCAAATTGTGTACCTTTACTTCACACATAAGAACACAACTCAGATTTAATTTGATTTTAGTCATCTAACTTGTTATTCAGCGATTGCTCTGTTGTGTTTTTGTAACCATTTCTTCCATTTGTGTTCTTGTCTTCCTGTTCTCTGTGTCTGATCCCGAACAAATCCTGTTCTGTCTGGCTGCCTTTCCAATTAATAGCACAATACAAACAACCACAGAGGGAGTCTTTCAAACCCCGCTATTGCACAGAAAGACATATTTCAGAATAAAAAGGCATACAGACTGAACATTCTGCATTACCATATAGAAAAAAAGGCACATTGAAGAGTAGCTCATTATCAGGGAGGTATCGGCATCATTTCAGAATTGGTGGGGACAAATGGTTCAGTAGCATATCAACTTTTCAACTGTTGAACACACGCAAAGACTGACAACAATTTAGTTCTGAATTGTTGAGATAAAGCGCTGAACTCTTTTTCAGCATTTCAGTGGTCCGAATATTTGGGGTGGGGCGAAAACCAAGTTCGAATACATACTTGCACTTGCTGGCCATTAGCGTACATATATACACTATATACAGCACACAACCTCTTGCAAAAGTTATGGAATCACCAGTCTCAGAGGATGCTCATTCAGTTGTTCAAATTTGTAGAAAAAAAAAAAAGCTGCTCACTGACATGACACAAAGCGAAATTCATTTCAAATGGCAACATTCTGGCTGTAGGAAACACTAAAAGAAATCAAGAAAAAAAATCAGTCAGTAACCATTAAACTTTTTCACCAGGCAGATTGAAAAGAAGATGGAATCACTCAATTCTGAGGTGGGGAAACATGGAATCACTCTGTAAATTTCAATGTCCAACACCTGCATCGGATTAAATCTTTTTGTGAGTCTGCAGTTAAACAGGAGGGATCACACCCTGGAGAGCTGTTGCATCAAGTGGACTGACCTGAATCGCGCCTCCAACAATCTCTCTCAACTGAAACAAAGGAAAGGAAAGGATTATCTCAAAGAAGGTAAATCATCATAGGGTGGTCCCGGTGGGCGAGTGGTTCGCGCATCGACCTCACAGTGTAGAGGTCATAGGTTCGATCCCAGCTCCGGCCTCCCTGTGTGGGTTTTCTGCGGGTACTCCGGTTTCCTCCCACATTCCAAAAACATGCATGGCAGACTGATTGAACACTCTGAATTGTCCCTAGGTGTGAGTGTGAGCGTGGATGGTTGTTCGTCTCTGTGTGCCCTGCGATTGGCTGGCAACCAGTTCAGGGTGTCCCCCGCCTACTGCCAGAAGACAGCTGGGATAGGCTCCAGCACCCCCCGCCTCCACGTGTGTGTGATGATAAGGCAGATCAGAAAATGAACGGATGGATGAATAAATCATCATGCAATGCTGCAATAGATTTTTGTTATTCACGGTCAGGTGTGTTTAAAATCTTGACCAAGTACAAACAACATGGGAAGATCGCTAAAGCCAAGAAGGTCTCGGTGTCATTTAAAGTTACTGAGCAAAAAGATGGAGTGCGCTCTCCAGCATTCCTTGCAAGGAATCCAAAAAGGGTGGGTACCGGTACTCTGAACTGATGTTTGGTGCATAAGCACAAACAGTCACGAACCGTCCCCCCCAGTCCCCACCCGAATTCGGGGTGAGGCTACCCTCTCATCCACCGGAGTGAACCCCAATGTACAGGCACTAAGCCAGTGGGCAATTAGTATGCCTACACCTGCTCTCCATCTAACACTCTGGTCAACTCCAGAATGGAAGAGAGTCCAACCCTTCTCGAGAGGACTAGTACCAAAGCCCAAGCTGTGTGTGGAGGCGAGTCAGAACTTTCTCTGCCTCGCACACCAGCTCAGCCTGCTTCCCTGACAGAGAAGTGACATTCCACGTCCATCGAGCCAGCTTCTCTATAGCCTGGATTACACGGCCAAGATCCCCACCTTCGGCCGCCGCCCAGCCGACGATGCACCCGACCCCTTTGGCCCCTCTTATAGGTGGTGAGACCATGGGAAGGGGGACCCACGTTGTCTTTTTCGGCTGGGCCCAACAACAGACACTCACCTTCGAGCCCCACCTCCAGGCCTGGCTCCAGAGGAAGGCCCTGGTAACCCGCGTCCGGGCAAGGGAAAACTGGATTCATTATTCATCGTAAGGGGTCTGTCAGCCATCCTTTGTTTAGTCCCTCACCAAGGACTTGTTTACCATGGGTTACCCTGTCAGACGCTTCAAGTCCCAGACAATTTAGCTCCGAGGATCATTGGGACACTCAAACCCTTCCACCGTGATAAGGTGACGGCTTCTCCAGGGTGTCCATTTGGAGCTGAGAAAAAGAAAATACAGAATGAATGAGACATAAGAGAAGAAGCACATTAATGACATTCATATTGCTAACTTACTTGACTCCCAAACATGGTGCGCTCCTTTTTTCACAGTCACTATGTTAATATGTTGTATTACATTGTGTTATATGTATGTATGAGTGAGAGAGATGTCTGACAAGGTCCGTCCTTCCATCCATAACACAATATCAATGAGATATGACGACTAAAAAAAGTGCAGGAACCTGAAGTTTATTCCCAATTGGCTTCATTCTGTCTCTTCCTAAAATGCACACACACACACACGCACACACACACACACACACACACACACACACACACACACACACACACACACACGCACACTAGTGTTGAAAGAACATAACAACATGGCACAAAAGCTGTTTACCTCAACCTTAAACTCTAACACAGCATGGTCACTTTGTTTGGAGGAACAGACGGAAAAGTGTTTACGCAAATGCAGACAGATAAATACCACACCCCTGCATACAAACTACACAACTAGTGTCAAATTGTAATTGATGAACATATGCAGTATGTTTGCCATGCAGTTGTTAGGTGATGGGCAAATAATCCCTGTTGGTTGTTGAGCACATGTCCAAGCAACTTCTGGGTCGACATACCAGAATTGCCTAATTGACAACCTCTTAATCTTGTCTACGCACTGACAGACGTATTTTAACTCTTAAGGAGTTTAGAAAATTATTTTAAATATATTTGCAATGGTTTTGTATATTTCTCTGATATCCATCCATTCATCCATTTTCCAATCCGCTTTATCATCACAAGGGTTTTACTCAACAATTTTACAAAGCGTAATTTGCAGGCGCCGATAAGTGCCAACATCTGTGCCCTTTAAAGTTTCTCTACATGGCTGACATGGCTCCAGCCCAGAAAATATAAGTCAGGCTTGTGGTACCTTTGTGTAGTATCTAAACATTTTAGAAGTACTATGCAGATGGACAGTATTGGCACCGCTTCACACAAAGGCAGTTAACCTGTTCCTCAGATGTTGTAGTAAGTCAAGTAAGAGATATAAATTTAGAGCATCGGGTCTACATTGGCAATGGTGAGGATGATAGAGAAGGAAGGTATAACCTTAAAAGTGCCCTGACAACTATAAAAATTGTTCCAATCATTGAAAAATTAGTCCTCAAGTGTCAAGCCATAAATTGAATTTCTCCTTTGGGACAAATTTTATCTTTACACAACCATTTTACAAAGCGTAATTTGCAGGCGCCTATAAGTGCCGACATCTGTGCCCTTTAAAGTTTCTCTACATGGCTGACAGGGCTCCAGCCCAGAAAATATAAGGCTTGTGGTATCTTTGTGTAGTGTCTAAACATTTTAGAAGTACTATGCAGATGGACAGTATTGGCACCGCTTCACACAAAGGCAGTTAACCTGTTCCTCAGATGTTGTAGTAAGTCAAGTAAGAGATATAAATTTAGAGCATCGGGTCTACATTGGCAATGGTGAGGATGATAGAGAAGGAAGGTATAACCTTAAAAGTGCCCTGACAACTATAAAAATTGTTACAATCATTGAAAAATTAGTCCTCAAGTGTCAAGCCATAAATTGAATTTCTCCTTTGGGACAAATTTTATCTTCTTCTTCGAAATGGATTGAGTGCCTCAAAATCTGGCTACCCTACCGCTCAACCCAACAATGAAAGGGGAAAGAGCTCAATCATGGTTGTAATCTGCCATAAAATTGAGATAGTCTTGTAACCTTACAACCCCGGGTCTTATAATGGCTATGTTTTTCCACATACTGCTCTCAATAGTGTTTGCCTGGTCAAACTTGCTGATAGATGGAATCTTGTGGCCATGACCTCATTGTCTAGCCCTCAAGAAGAAATTCAGGAGAGACTAAAATGGCCCTCTTCACACAAACTTGACCAATCAACTTATTTGCATCAACTATTCCAATGGGGATCCGTTTTTTTTGTTTTACTTTTTTTTTTTTAATTACACTTTTTAGGGTGGTCATACCTACTTTTTGCTTTACAATGACGAAAAGATTCTCCACCACATTCATGTTGCTCCCCTTCACACAAACTTGACCAATCAACTTACATGCATCAACTATTCCAATGGGGATCTGTTTTTTTAGTTTTACTTTTTTTTTTTAATTACACTTTTTAGGGTGGTCATACCTACTTTTTGCTTTACAATGACGAAAAGATTCTCCACCACATTCATGTTGCCAGCTAAAATGGTGCTTGGAAAAAAACCAACCTGCATTGCTAACTCGTAGCCGTTGAAAGGCATATATCATAACTATGGACACCACACACACTAAGGCAGGAGAACCTCAGCCAGTCAGCTAATAAAGCTTATGATAATCTATATTTTTTTAAAAGTTCAAATTAGATTTGCTATATTTAAAGAGGGTGTCACAGTGGTTGACTGCTTAGCAAGTCCGCCGCACAATGCAAAGGTGCGGTATTAAACTCCGGCTGCGGCTTCCTCTGTGGAGTTTGCGTGTTCTCCCCGTGCCTGCGTGGGTTTTCTCCGGGCACTCCGGTTTCCTCCCACATTCCCAAAACATGCATGGCAGGCTGATTCAACGCTCTAAATTGTCCTTAGGTGGGAGTGTGAGCGTGGATGGTTGTTCATCTAACTGTGCCAAGCGATTGGCTGGCAACCGGTTCAGGTGTCCTCCGCCTATTGGCCGAAGATGGCTGGGATAGGCTCCAGCATGCCCCGCGACCCTTGTGAGGATGATGTGGATCAGAAAATGGATGGATTTTAATGACCACATCATGAATTGATGGAATTGCACAATTGTTAAATCATCTTCTTTTTTCTTTGTCGATTACCTCACATGATCACATTAAATAACGTGTTTTAATGCATGGATGTTTGCAAGTGCAAATCTTATGTCATCTGAAATACAACTGCAAGAAAAACAAATTATTGTTCACTTTGATTTTCATCAGTGGAGAATTTGAAAAAGAATTGGAGAAATGAATGGCTTTTTCTCTCATGCCGAATATGCATGAACAATCGACTTTGAATTTGACATTATTCAAGATTCGATGATAAGTGGCCACATTGTTCCATTGCCTTCAACATACTTGGATTATTTTTGGCTAATCAACATGTCTGAACATAGAAAAAAAAGCAATCATAAGAAATTAAATATCGAAAAAGAGAATATCTTCGCGTGCATCTTTTCTGTGTCTTCATTAATGCTCACTTTTTCGGGGGGTTTTTTGTTTTGTTGCAAAGGTATGACCCAAGTGTTTCCAAGCATCCTGTACTGACAACATTACTGCCACTCTCTAACTGTGTTTGTGTGCATGTGTGAAGTAAGATTGTGCGTTTGGGGGAGGGGGTTGTAGAGATAGCGTAGCTCCTGGAATCGGTTTCCTTTGACTTAGTTGACCTTTGCTCGGGTCATATTCGGGTTGGGCCAAAAGACGTTTGACAGGCCTCTTTACCACACCTGACCTAGCCTGTAACCAGAAGTGTGCATGTGTGGATGTTTGGATTGCGCGGTGTGTGTTTGTATGCACATACAGGTCAGAGAGTTTAGGGGTTGTGGGGAGGACAGGCACAGGTGACGCCACATCTTGTCTGCAGCACGGCATGGTGGGAAATATGAGAGCAGAGGAGGAGAGCAAGAGAGGTCAACTTGTCATCACAGATGTGTGTGTTATCCGAGATGGAAGAAAGAGGGGAGTACAATACACACGGGTCTGTTAAGGAGGTGCCGAGATAGAAAAACAATACGAGTTGGGATGAGTGAGAACAGAAAGGTGGATGTGTCTGTAGTAAATAGCATACAAAGAGCACATAAGGCACAGGGGGGAAAAAAAAGACGATTCAAAGAAATGTAATCTCAGACCACTAACCAGAACATGTTTACCAGGTTATCTGTATTTACCAGGGGGAAAAGGCATCAACCTTGAGAAAAAAACGTGTGTGCAGTACATACAGCAAGTCCAGGGCAAAGTGCAGTCTGACTGTGTGCATGGGTGGAGATTTCTTTCTTTTGATATTTTCCTAAATTTTGGTCAGGTAGAAATGGGCGTAAATGGGGTGTTTATGCCTTTTCCTAAATTTTGCTCAGGTAAAAATAGGCGAAAAGGGGTGTTTATGCCTTTGTGGGAGGAGACGTAACCGAGTCCCAGCCAAATCGTAGCTGATCCCTCTTTTGCATTAAAATCAGGGTGGTCTAAGAGCACGCATTGACTTTGAGGAAGCAGAAATAGACTTGCTGGGGTCTGTGCATTGGCAGTGGCAAGATCAAAGTGTGCTTAGGCAGGTAAACTGCAAAATCTTCCCTTGCGGATTTTATGGTCGGCCACACGTGATGTGGGCAATTGAAGACCCCCTTGCCCCCCCCACCCCGCCACATGCTCCAACAGTTATGCCACGTGGTCAGGGGGATGCTATGATAATATCTTTAACATGATAACGATTATCATTTGCTGAATGAATTGTTTGGATTCAGAGGGATTTCCCTCGCTGTTGTCATACAGGTATTTATGACAGAAATATGATGACATCTGCCACACACATTCGCCAAATCTGTCTGCGCTACTATTTAGACTTGCTTTTAGGTAGTCTAAAAAATTAAGTCTACTTTTTCCTCATTAAATTGGGAGGTGCTTGTAAAAGAAAATGCCCTCGGTCAGCCAGGCAACACGGTCTATCAAATTCACAAACACACTAAACTAGACTTGCTCGGTCATGAAAATTGCCGCTTTTGACGGCAAAATCATCTACTTATCGTGACCAAAATAACAGCTGTGTAGAGGGCGCAGCAGTGCTATCTCATAGAACACCAAAAAAAAAAGAACAAAAAAAAAACGTATGCTTGAAATAGTTTTAGCCCTAAATGCTACTCGAAACATGGTTGACCAAGTTTAATTCACAGTTGCCCTTTATGCATCCAAGCTCCCACCTTCTTAAAATGAATCCATAAAGAGAAGTGCTGTATGAACTCCTGCACTACATTCCTGCAATCTTCTGTGGTATGAGAATCAGAATCATCTGAAGTAGCATTGATCACGATATTCCTTACCTCCGTGTCCCAATGTTTTCTGGATTTTTTTGGCCAGTCTTCCTGAGGTTCGGTGACAAATTCTGGCCCCTGCAACAAATTGTGGTACTGGATAAATTTCAAGACTGTTTTGAATGTGCATGGTTGGTCTCTTTCGTTTCTTTGTTTTTCTTTCTAACCTGTCCTGTTTAGCTGCCTGGACATGCAGAATAGTGTATGTGTGTGCCTTTTTATGCTGGATCAGTATTTCTGCACAACAGGAGAGGTTGAAATACAGTAAATATATTGAACTCTGGTTGTCCGTATTGTATGGGACAGAACAAGGTTTGTGAGGGGAGAGACAGAGAGAAGAGAATAGCCCAAAACTAGCAAAAAACAGAACAAAACCAGAAGATCACAGTCAATGAAAACATCATTTCCTTGGCATTCACGCATTATAATACTTAACGGTAGGTAAATATTTTATTAATTAAAAAAAAAAGACAATCGGTTATCACACTGAACTGTCGGTATACATTGTATTTATTTATTTTTTCAGCATTTCAGTGGTCAGACTGGAGATTCTTACATTGACAAATAACCTGAGCCAAGCCGTGGCAAGTTACAGTATTTTGTCATTAGTTATCTTTCTTTTATTAAAGCTTTCATAGGAGTCAATGGGGTTAATACATCAGCATTAATTTGGAGTCTGAAATGATTTACAATCAACAGTGTTGCAGTACAAGAACTAAAAGTGGTTGAGCTGTGAATCAGGAGTTAAGGTAAAACATGACACGCAAGACAAAAACTTCATCGAGACCAATTTTGGCACTCATATGAATTAGCAAAAGAAACGCTTAATTTCTCGAAAGCTACAGCATCTTTCCTCCTTGTTAAAGCAGCCTTGGCAGCAGAACCAAATGCACCCAGAGGCAGGTGAACCCCATGGTGGAGCTCATCCTCAGGGCTATGTGGCCTTGGCTTCATTCATCACTTGGCTGACACATTCCTGCTGACTGCCTGAGGCTCAAATTCACACAGCAGGCTGTTGTGCTCCGACAAAGTGCCATGTGGTCACACTGTCAACCTTGCTCACCCCGCTCTCATATATTCCATCCTATTATCTATTAGCTGGAGGTAAAGAACACATTGAACAAATTTTGGCTGTTCCCAAAAAGGCATGTTTGCTTTTTTGTTTTTTTCCAAACATTAAGAAAGTTTCACATACAGTGCTGCGCAAAAGTTTAAGGCAGGTTTGATGTTTTAGCCATTCTATGATCATAGTGTATGTCGGGCATCTGGAATTTTCCAGACAAAATCGGACCCTACAAACGTAGACTCAGGAAAGGTGATCCAACAAAAATCTTTATTTCCAAAAAAATGATCACAAGACCGACACAGTACAAATAATGACACTGGACAATTAAGCCAGGAATGATACGAAGAAAACATAAAACGCTTGCACAAGACAAGGAAAAAACAAACGAAAATAGCTAGTAACAAAAGTACAAGAAAGACCAAACCGTGTGGAGAACAAACCGTGGGCACACTTTAACACACCAAGAAATACTTATTTGAATAACAAAGAACACAGGCAAAGGCAAGAGCCAAAAACAGAACAAGCTCAATGACTTGCGCAAAACGAAAGTATCTGACATCTTGACTTGGATCCATGTGGTCCTTATATACAGTAATTCCTCGCTATAACGCGGTTCACCTTCCGCGGCTTCGCTGTTTCACGGATTTTTTTCATGCAGTTTTTATAATGCTTTTTTTTAAACAGTGAATTGCGTTCTGCATCCTGATTGATTTTTTTTAAACAGTGAATTGCGTTCTGCCTCCTGATTGGCTAAGGGACTGACCAATGTGAACAGTCTCCGCACCTCGTCTCTGTACAGCTTGCCAAATTTATCTTTGCAAATTTTTGGTCTTTGGTTTCATTGTATCAGTGGCGGATGCTGGTCTGTCAAGGAGGTGAAGCTCAATTTCGGCCTACATCATAAAATGTGTCCGTTTATTTA